>NW_027412327.1:0-40186 GCF_047663935.1 Musca autumnalis
ATGTAATGGGTCATGAGATATTTGCTCCCATATGGACATGTAATGAGTTTGACAAAGCGTACACTTGTGTTTCTTGAGACTTGGATGCTTCTGCGTCTATCTTTCAAACGGAATTCGATATCATCATCTAAATTGCATGGATTGTGTGTCAAGGATAGCTTAACAAACAACGTAAGAAAGAAGACTGTAGATGTAATGGGTCATGAGATATTTGCTCCCATATGGACATGTAATGGGTTTGACAAAGCTCACCCTTGTATTTCTTGAGACTTGAATGCTTCTGCGTCTATCTTTCAAACGGAATTCGATATCATCATCTAAAATTGCATGGATGGTGTGTCAAGGATAGCTCAACAAACAACGTAAGAAGGAAGACTGTAGATGCAATGGGTCATGAGATATTTGCTCCCATATGGACATGTAATGGGTTTGACAAAGCTTACCCTTGTATTTCTTGAGACTTTGATGCTTCTGCGTATATCTTTCAAACGGAATTCGATATCGTCATCTAAATTGCATGGATTGTGTGTCAAGGATAGCTTAACAAACAACGTAAGAAAGAAGACTGTAGATGTAATGGGTCATGAGATATTTGCTCCCATATGGACATGTAATGGGTTTGACAAAACTTACCCTTGTATTTCTTGAGACTTTGATGCTTCTGCGTCTATCTTTCAAACGGAATACGATATCGTCATCTAAATTGCATGGATGGTGTGTCAAGGATAGCTTAACAAACAACGTAAGAGGGAAGATTGTAGATGCTACGGGTCATGAGATATATGCTCCCATATGGACATGTAATGGGTTTGACAAAGCTTACCCTTGTATTTCTTGAGACTTTGATGCTTCTGCGTCTATCTTTCAAACGGAATTCGATATCGTCATCTAAATTGCATGGATGGTGTGTCAAGGATAGCTTAACAAACAACGTAAGAAGGAAGACTGTAGATGTAATGGGTCATGAGATATTTGCTCCCATATGGACATGTAATGGGTTTGACAAAGCTTACCCTTGTATTTCTTGAGACTTTGATGCTTCTGCGTCTATCTTTCAAACGGAATTCGATATCGTCATCTAAATTGCATGGATTGTGTGTCAAGGATAGCTTAGCAAACAACGTAAGAAGGAAGACTGTATATGTAATGGGTCATGAGATATTTGCTCCCATATGGACATGTAATGGGTTTGACAAAGCTTACCCTTGTATTTCTTGAGACTTGGGTGGTTCTGCGTCTATCTTTCAAACGGAATTCGATATCATCATCTAAATTGCATGGATGGTGTGTCAAGGATAGCTTAACAAACAACGTAAGAGGGAAGATTGTAGATGCTATGGGTCATGAGATATATGCTCTCATATGGACATGTAATGGGTTTGACAAAGCTTACACTTGTTTTTCTTGAGACTTGGATGCTTCTGCGTCTATCTTTCAAAAGGAATTCGATATCATCATCTAAAATGCATGGATTGTGTGTCACGGATAGCTTAACAAACAACGTAAGAAGGAAGACTGTAGATGTAATGGGTCATGAGATATTTGCTCCCATATGGACATGTAATGGATTTGACAAAGTTTACCCTTGTATTTCTTGAGACTTGAATGCTTCTGCGTCTATCTTTCAAACGGAATTCGATATCATCATCTAAATTGCATGGATTGTGTGTCAAGGATAGCTTAACAAACAACGTAAGAAAGAAGACTGTAGATGTAATGGGTCATGAGATATTTGCTCCCATATGGACATGTAATGGGTTTGACAAAGCTCACCCTTGTATTTCTTGAGACTTGAATGCTTCTGCGTCTATCTTTCAAACGGAATTCGATATCATCATCTAAATTGCATGGATGGTGTGTCAAGGATAGCTCAACAAACAACGTAAGAAGGAAGACTGTAGATGCAATGGGTCATGAGATATATGCTCTCATATGGACATGTAATGGGTTTGACAAAGCTTACACTTGTTTTTCTTGAGACTTGGATGCTTCTGCGTCTATCTTTTAAACGGAATTCGATATCGTCATCTAAATTGCATGGATGGTGTGTCAAGGGATAGCTTAACAAACAACGTAAGAAGGAAGACTGTAGATGTAATGGGTCATGAGATATTTGCTCCCATATGGACATGTAATGGGTTTGACAAAGCTTACCCTTGTATTTCTTGAGACTTTGATGCTTCTGCGTCTATCTTTCAAACGGAATTCGATATAGTCATCTAAATTGCATGGATTGTGTGTCATGGATAGCTTAGCAAACAACGTAAGAAGGAAGACTGTAGATGTAATGGGTCATGAGATATTTGCTCCCATATGGACATGTAATGGGTTTGACAAAACTTACCCTTGTATTTCTTGAGACTTGGGTGGTTCTGCGTCTATCTTTCAAACGGAATTCGATATCATCATCTAAATTGCATGGATGGTGTGTCAAGGATAGCTTAACAAACAACGTAAGAGGGAAGATTGTAGATGCTATGGGTCATGAGATGTATGCTCTCATATGGACATGTAATGGGTTTGACAAAGCTTACACTTGTTTTTCTTGAGACTTGGATGCTTCTGCGTCTATCTTTCAAACGGAATTCGATATCATCATCTAAAATGCATGGATTATGTGTCAAGGATAGCTTAACAAACAACGTAAGAAGGAAGACTGTAGATGTAATGGGTCATGAGATATTTGCTCCCATATGGACATGTAATGGATTTGACAAAGCTTACCCTTGTATTTCTTGAGACTTTGATGCTTCTGCGTCTATCTTTCAAACGGAATTCGATATCGTCATCTAAATTGCATGGATGGTGTGTCAAGGATAGCTTAACAAACAGCGTAAGAGGGAAGGTTGTAGATGCTATGGGTCATGAGATATATGCTCTCATATGGACATGTAATGGGTTTGACAAAGCTTACCCTTGTATTTCTTGAGACTTTGATGCTTCTGCCTCTATCTTTCAAACGGAATTCGATATCGTCATCTAAATTGCATGGATGGTGTGTCAAGGATAGCTTAACAAACAACGTAAGAAGGAAGACTGTAGATGTAATGGGTCATGAGATATTTGCTCCCATATGGACATGTAATGGGTTTGACAAAGCTTACCCTTGTATTTCTTGAGACTTTGATGCTTCTGCGTCTATCTTTCAAACGGAATTCGATATCGTCATCTAAATTGCATGGATTGTGTGTCAAGGATAACTTAACAAACAACGTAAGAAAGAAGACTGTAGATGTAATGGGGCATGAGATATTTGCTCCATATTGACATGTAATGGGTTTGACAAAACTTACCCTTGTATTTCTTGAGACTTTGATGCTTCTGCGTCTATCTTTCAAACGGAATTCGATATCGTCATCTAAATTGCATGGATGGTGTGTCAAGGATAGCTTAACAAACAACGTAAGAGGGAAGATTGTAGATGCTATGGATCATGAGATATATGCTCCCATATGGACATGTAATGGGTTTGACAAAGCTTACCCTTGTATTTCTTGAGACTTTGATGCTTCTGCGTCTATCTTTGAAACGGAATTCGATATCGTCATCTAAATTGCATGGATTGTGTGTCAAGGATAGCTTAACAAACAACGTAAGAAAGAAGACTGCAGATGTAATGGGTCATGAGATATTTGCTCCCATATGGACATGTAATGAGTTTGACAAAGCTTACACTTGTGTTTCTTGAGACTTGGATGCTTCTGCGTCTATCTTTCAAACGGAATTCGATATCATCATCTAAATTGCATGGATTGTGTGTCAAGGATAGCTTAACAAACAACGTAAGAAAGAAGACTGTAGATGTAATGGGTCATGAGATATTTGCTCCCATATGGACATGTAATGGGTTTGACAAAGCTCACCCTTGTATTTCTTGAGACTTGAATGCTTCTGCGTCTATCTTTCAAACGGAATTCGATATCATCATCTAAATTGCATGGATGGTGTGTCAAGGATAGCTCAACAAACAACGTAAGAAGGAAGATTGTATTTCTTGAGACTTTGATGCTTCTGCGTATATCTTTCAAACGGAATTCGATATCGTCATCTAAATTGCATGGATTGTGTGTCAAGGATAGCTTAACAAACAACGTAAGAAAGAAGACTGTAGATGTAATGGGTCATGAGATATTTGCTCCCATATGGACATGTAATGGGTTTGACAAAACTTACCCTTGTATTTCTTGAGACTTTGATGCTTCTGCGTCTATCTTTCAAACGGAATACGATATCGTCATCTAAATTGCATGGATGGTGTGTCAAGGATAGCTTAACAAACAACGTAAGAGGGAAGATTGTAGATGCTACGGGTCATGAGATATATGCTCCCATATGGACATGTAATGGGTTTGACAAAGCTTACCCTTGTATTTCTTGAGACTTTGATGCTTCTGCGTCTATCTTTCAAACGGAATTCGATATCGTCATCTAAATTGCATGGATGGTGTGTCAAGGATAGCTTAACAAACAACGTAAGAAGGAAGACTGTAGATGTAATGGGTCATGAGATATTTGCTCCCATATGGACATGTAATGGGTTTGACAAAGCTTACCCTTGTATTTCTTGAGACTTTGATGCTTCTGCGTCTATCTTTCAAACGGAATTCGATATCGTCATCTAAATTGCATGGATTGTGTGTCAAGGATAGCTTAGCAAACAACGTAAGAAGGAAGACTGTATATGTAATGGGTCATGAGATATTTGCTCCCATATGGACATGTAATGGGTTTGACAAAGCTTACCCTTGTATTTCTTGAGACTTGGGTGGTTCTGCGTCTATCTTTCAAACGGAATTCGATATCATCATCTAAATTGCATGGATGATGTGTCAAGGATAGCTTAACAAACAACGTAAGAGGGAAGATTGTAGATGCTATGGGTCATGAAATATGTGCTCTCATATGGACATGTAATGGGTTTGACAAAGCTTACACTTGTTTTTCTTGAGACTTGGATGCTTCTGCGTCTATCTTTCAAACGGAATTCGATATCATCATCTAAAATGCATGGATTGTGTGTCAAGGATAGCTTAACAAACAACGTAAGAAGGAAGACTGTAGATGTAATGGGTCATGAGATATTTGCTCCCATATGGACATGTAATGGATTTGACAAAGCTTACCCTTGTATTTCTTGAGACTTTGATGCTTCTGCGTCTATCTTTCAAACGGAATTCGATATCGTCATCTAAATTGCATGGATGGTGTGTCAAGGATAGCTTCGATGCTTCTGCGTCTATCTTTCAAACGGAATTCGATATCGTCATCTAAATTGCATGGATGGTGTGTCAAGGATAGCTTAACAAACAACGTAAGAGGGAAGATTGTAGATGCTATGGGTCATGAGATATATGCTCTCATATGGACATGTAATGGGTTTGACAAAGATTACACTTGTTTTTCTTGAGACTTGGATGCCTCTGCATCTATCTTTTAAACGGAATTCGATATCGTCATCTAAATTGCATGGATGGTGTGTCAAGGATAGCTTAACAAACAACGTAAGAAGAAAGGCTGTAGATGTAATGGGTCATGAGATATTTGCTCCCATATGGACATGTAATGGGTTTGACAAAGCTTACCCTTATATTTCTTAAGACTTTGATGCTTCTGCGTCTATCTTTCAAACGGAATTCGATATCGTCATCTAAATTGCATGGATTGTGTGTCAAGGATAGCTTAGCAAACAACGTAAGAAGGAAGACTGTAGATGTAATGGGTCATGAGATATTTGCTCCCATATGGACACGTAATGGGTTTGACAAAGCTTACCCTTGTATTTCTTGAGACTTTGATGCTACTGCATCCATCTTTCAAACGGAATTCGATATCGTCATCTAAATTGCATGGATTGTGTGTCAAGGATAGCTTAGCAAACAACGTAAGAAGGAAGACTGTAGATGTAATGGGTCATGAGATATTTGCTCCCATATGGACATGTAATGGGTTTGACAAAGCTTACCCTTGTATTTCTTGAGACTTTGATGCTTCTGCGTCAATCTTTCAAACGGAATTCGATATCGTAATCTAAATTGCATGGATGGTGTGTCAAGGATAGCTTAACAAACAACGTAAGAGGGAAGATAGTAGATGTTATGGGTCATGAGATATATGCTCTCATATGGACATGTAATGGGTTTGACAAAGCTTACCCTTGTATTTCTTGAGATTTGGGTGGTTCTGCGTCTATCTTTCAAACGGAATTCGATATCGTCTTCTAAATTGCATGGATGGTGTGTCAAGGATAGCTTAACAAACAACGTAAGAGGGAAGATTGTAGATGCTATGGGTCATGAGATATATGCTCTCATATGGACATGTAATGGGTTTGACAAAGATTACACTTGTTTTTCTTGAGACTTGGATGCCTCTGCATCTATCTTTTAAACGGAATTCGATATCGTCATCTAAATTGCATGGATGGTGTGTCAAGGATAGCTTAACAAACAACGTAAGAAGAAAGACTGTAGATGTAATGGGTCATGAGATATTTGCTCCCATATGGACATGTAATGGGTTTGACAAAGCTTACCCTTATATTTCTTAAGACTTTGATGCTTCTGCGTCTATCTTTCAAACGGAATTCGATATCGTCATCTAAATTGCATGGATTGTGTGTCAAGGATAGCTTAGCAAACAACGTAAGAAGGAAGACTGTAGATGTAATGGGTCATGAGATATTTGCTCCCATATGGACACGTAATGGGTTTGACAAAGCTTACCCTTGTATTTCTTGAGACTTTGATGCTACTGCATCCATCTTTCAAACGGAATTCGATATCGTCATCTAAATTGCATGGATTGTGTGTCAAGGATAGCTTAGCAAACAACGTAAGAAGGAAGACTGTAGATGTAATGGGTCATGAGATATTTGCTCCCATATGGACATGTAATGGGTTTGACAAAGCTTACCCTTGTATTTCTTGAGACTTTGATGCTTCTGCGTCAATCTTTCAAACGGAATTCGATATCGTAATCTAAATTGCATGGATGGTGTGTCAAGGATAGCTTAACAAACAACGTAAGAGGGAAGATAGTAGATGTTATGGGTCATGAGATATATGCTCTCATATGGACATGTAATGGGTTTGACAAAGCTTACCCTTGTATTTCTTGAGATTTGGGTGGTTCTGCGTCTATCTTTCAAACGGAATTCGATATCATCATCTAAATTGCATGGATGGTGTGTCAAGGATAGCTTAACAAACAACGTAAGAGGGAAGATTGTAGATGCTATGGGTCATGAGATATATGCTCTCATATGGACATGTAATGGGTTTGACAAAGCTTACACTTGTTTTTCTTGAGACTTGGATGCTTCTGCGTCTATCTTTCAAACGGAATTCGATATCATCATCTTAAATGCATGGATTGTGTGTCAAGGATAGCTTAAAAAACAACGTAAGAAGGAAGGCTGTAGATGTAATGGGTCATGAGATATTTGCTCCCATATGGACATGTAATGGATTTGACAAAGCTTACCCTTGTATTTCTTGAGACTTTGATGCTTCTGCGTCTATCTTTCAAACGGAATTCGATATCGTCATCTTAATTGCATGGATGGTGTGTCAAGGATAGCTTAGCAAACAGCGTAAGAGGGAAGGTTGTAGATGCTATGGGTCATGAGATATATGCTCTCATATGGACATGTAATGGGTTTGACAAAGCTTACCCTTGTATTTCTTGAGACTTTGATGCTTCTGCGTCTATCTTTCAAACGGAATTCGATACTATCATCTAAATTGCATGGATGGTGTGTCAAGGATAGCTTAACAAACAACGTAAGAGGGAAGGTTGTAGATGCTATGGGTCATGAGATATATGCTCTCATATGGACATGTAATGGGTTTGACAAAGCTTACACTTGTGTTTCTTGAGACTTGGATGCTTCTGCGTCTATCTTTCAAACGGAATTCGATATCATCATCTAAATTGCATGGATGGTGTGTCAAAGATAGCTTAACAAACAACGAAAGAGGGAAGATTGTAGATGTAATGGGTCATGAGATATTTGCTCCCATATGGACACGTAATGGGTTTGACAAAGCTTACCCTTGTATTTCTTGAGACTTTGATGCTTCTGCGTCTATCTTTCAAACGGAATTCTATATCGTCATCTAAATTTTATGGATGGTGTGTCAAGGATAGCTTAACAAACAGAGTAAGAAAGAAGGTTGTAGATGCTATGGGTCATGAGATATATGCTCTCATATGGACATGTAATGGGTTTGACAAAGCTTACCCTTGTATTTCATGAGACTTGGATGCTTCTGCGTCTATCTTTCAAACGGAATTCGATATCGTCATCTAAATTGCATGGATTGTGTGTCAAGGATAGCTTAGCAAACAACGTAAGAAGGAAGACTGTAGATGTAATGGGTCATGAGATATTTGCTCCCATATGGACATGTAATTGGTTTGACAAAGCTTACACTTGTTTTTCTTGAGACTTGGATGCTTCTGCGTCTATCTTTTAAACGGAATTCGATATCATCATTTAAATTGCATGGATTTTGTGTCAAGGATAGCTTAACAAACAACGTAAGAAGGAAGACTGTAGATGTAATGGGTCATGAGATATTTGCTCCCATATGGACATGTAATGGATTTGACAAAGCTTACCCTTGTATTTCTTGAGACTTTGATGCTTCTGCGTCTATCTTTCAAACGGAATTCGATATCGTCATCTAAATTGCATGGATTGTGTGTCAAGGATAGCTTAACAAACAACGTAAGAAAGAAGACTGTAGATGTAATGGGTCATGAGATATTTGCTCCCATATGGACATGTAATGGGTTTGACAAAACTTACCCTTGTATTTCTTGAGACTTTGATGCTTCTGCGTCTATCTTTCAAACGGAATTCGATATCATCATCTAAATTGCATGGATTGTGTGTCAAGGATAGCTTAGCAAACAACGTAAGAAGGAAGACTGTAGATGTAATGGGTCATGAGATATTTGCTCCCATATGGACATGTAATGGGTTTGACAAAGCTTACCCTTGTATTTCTTGAGACTTGGGTGGTTCTGCGTCTATCTTTCAAACGGAATTCGATATCATCATCTAAATTGCATGGATGGTGTGTCAAGGATAGCTTAACAAACAACGTAAGAGGGAAGATTGTAGATGCTATGGGTCATGAGATATATGCTCTCATATGGACATGTAATGGGTTTGACAAAGCTTACACTTGTTTTTCTTGAGACTTGGATGCTTCTGCGTCTATCTTTCAAACGGAATTCGATATCATCATCTAAAATGCATGGATTGTGTGTCAAGGATAGCTTAACAAACAACGTAAGAAGGAAGACTGTAGATGTAATGGGTCATGAGATATTTGCTCCCATATGGACATGTAATGGATTTGACAAAGCTTACCCTTGTATTTCTTGAGACTTTGATGCTTCTGCGTCTATCTTTCAAACGGAATTCGATATCGTCATCTAAATTGCATGGATGGTGTGTCAAGGATAGCTTCGATGCTTCTGCGTCTATCTTTCAAACGGAATTCGATATCGTCATCTAAATTGCATGGATGGTGTGTCAAGGATAGCTTAACAAACAACGTAAGAGGGAAGATTGTAGATGCTATGGGTCATGAGATATATGCTCTCATATGGACATGTAATGGGTTTGACAAAGATTACACTTGTTTTTCTTGAGACTTGGATGCCTCTGCATCTATCTTTTAAACGGAATTCGATATCGTCATCTAAATTGCATGGATGGTGTGTCAAGGACAGCTTAACAAACAACGTAAGAAGAAAGACTGTAGATGTAATGGGTCATGAGATATTTGCTCCCATATGGACATGTAATGGGTTTGACAAAGCTTACCCTTGTATTTCTTGAGACTTTGATGCTTCTGCGTCAATCTTTCAAACGGAATTCGATATCGTAATCTAAATTGCATGGATGGTGTGTCAAGGATAACTTAACAAACAACGTAAGAGGGAAGATAGTAGATGCTATGGGTCATGAGATATATGCTCTCATATGGACATGTAATGGGTTTGACAAAGCTTACACTTGTGTTTCTTGAGACTTGGATGCTTCTGCGTCTATCTTTCAAACGGAATTCGATATCATCATCTAAATTACATGGATGGTGTGTCAAGGATAGCTTAACAAACAACGTAAGAAGGAAGACTGTAGATGTAATGGGTCATGAGATATTTGCTCCCATATGGACATGTAATGGGTTTGACAAAGCTTACCCTTGTATTTCTTGAGACTTTGATGCTTCTGCGTCTATCTTTCAAACGGAATTCGATATCGTCATCTAAATTGCATGGATGGTGTGTCAAGGATAGCTTAACAAACAGCGTGAGAAGGAAGACTGTAGATGTAATGGGTCATGAAATATTTGCTCCCATATGGGCATGTAATGGGTTTGTCATAGCTTACCCTTGTATTTCTTGAGATTTGGGTGGTTCTGCGTCTATCTTTCAAACGGAATTCGATATCATCATCTAAATTGCATGGATGGTGTGTCAAGGATAGCTTAACAAACAACGTAAGAGGGAAGATTGTAGATGCTATGGGTCATGAGATATATGCTCTCATATGGGCATGTAATGGGTTTGACAAAGCTTACACTTGTTTTTCTTGAGACTTGGATGCTTCTGCGTCTATCTTTCAAACGGAATTCGATATCATCATCTAAATTACATGGATGGTGTGTCAAGGATAGCTTAACAAACAACGTAAGAAGGAAGACTGTAGATGTAATGGGTCATGAGATATTTGCTCCCATATGGACATGTAATGGGTTTGACAAAGCTTACCCTTGTATTTCTTGAGACTTTGATGCTTCTGCGTCTATCTTTCAAACGGAATTCGATATCGTCATCTAAATTGCATGGATGGTGTGTCAAGGATAGCTTAACAAACAGCGTGAGAAGGAAGACTGTAGATGTAATGGGTCATGAAATATTTGCTCCCATATGGGCATGTAATGGGTTTGTCATAGCTTACCCTTGTATTTCTTGAGATTTGGGTGGTTCTGCGTCTATCTTTCAAACGGAATTCGATATCATCATCTAAATTGCATGGATGGTGTGTCAAGGATAGCTTAACAAACAACGTAAGAGGGAAGATTGTAGATGCTATGGGTCATGAGATATATGCTCTCATATGGGCATGTAATGGGTTTGACAAAGCTTACACTTGTTTTTCTTGAGACTTGGATGCTTCTGCGTCTATCTTTCAAACGGAATTCGATATCATCATCTTAAATGCATGGATTGTGTGTCAAGGATAGCTTAACAAACAACGTAAGAAGGAAGGCTGTAGATGTAATGGGTCATGAGATATTTGCTCCCATATGGACATGTAATGGATTTGACAAAGCTTACCCTTGTATTTCTTGAGACTTTGATGCTTCTGCGTCTATCTTTCAAACGGAATTCGATATCGTCATCTTAATTGCATGGATGGTGTGTCAAGGATAGCTTAGCAAACAGCGTAAGAGGGAAGGTTGTAGATGCTATGGGTCATGAGATATATGCTCTCATATGGACATGTAATGGGTTTGACAAAGCTTACCCTTGTATTTCTTGAGACTTTGATGCTTCTGCGTCTATCTTTCAAACGGAATTCGATACTATCATCTAAATTGCATGGATGGTGTGTCAAGGATAGCTTAACAAACAACGTAAGAGGGAAGGTTGTAGATGCTATGGGTCATGAGATATATGCTCTCATATGGACATGTAATGGGTTTGACAAAGCTTACACTTGTGTTTCTTGAGACTTGGATGCTTCTGCGTCTATCTTTCAAACGGAATTCGATATCATCATCTAAATTGCATGGATGGTGTGTAAAAGATAGCTTAACAAACAACGTAAGAGGGAAGATTGTAGATGTAATGGGTCATGAGATATTTGCTCCCATATGGACACGTAATGGGTTTGACAAAGCTTACCCTTGTATTTCTTGAGACTTTGATGCTTCTGCGTCTATCTTTCAAACGGAATTCGATATCGTCATCTAAATTTTATGGATGGTGTGTCAAGGATAGCTTAACAAACAGCGTAAGAAAGAAGGTTGTAGATGCTATGGGTCATGAGATATATTCTCTCATATGGACATGTAATGGGTTTGACAAAGCTTACCCTTGTATTTCTTGAGACTTGGATGCTTCTGCGTCTATCTTTCAAACGGAATTCGATATCGTCATCTAAATTGCATGGATTGTGTGTCAAGGATAGCTTAGCAAACAACGTAAGAATTAAGACTGTAGATGTAATGGGTCATGAGATATTTGCTCCCATATGGACATGTAATTGGTTTGACAAAGCTTACACTTGTTTTTCTTGAGACTTGGATGCTTCTGCGTCTATCTTTTAAACGGAATTCGATATCATCATTTAAATTGCATGGATTTTGTGTCAAGTATAGCTTAACAAACAACGTACGAAGGAAGACTGTAGATGTAATGGGTCATGAGATATTTGCTCCCATATGGACATGTAATGGGTTTGACAAAACTTACCCTTGTATTTCTTGAGACTTTGATGCTTCTGCGTCTATCTTTCAAACGGAATTCGATATCGTCATCTAAATTGCATGGATTGTGTGTCAAGGATAGCTTAGCAAACAACGTAAGAAGGAAGACTGTAGATGTAATGGGTCATGAGATATTTGCTCCCATATGGACATGTAATGGGTTTGACAAAGCTTACCCTTGTATTTCTTGAGACTTGGGTGGTTCTGCGTCTATCTTTCAAACGGAATTCGATATCATCATCTAAATTGCATGGATGGTGTGTCAAGGATAGCTTAACAAACAACGTAAGAGGGAAGATTGTAGATGCTATGGGTCATGAGATATATGCTCTCATATGGACATGTAATGGGTTTGACAAAGCTTACACTTGTTTTTCTTGAGACTTGGATGCTTCTGCGTCTATCTTTCAAACGGAATTCGATATCATCATCTAAAATGCATGGATTGTGTGTCAAGGATAGCTTAACAAACAACGTAAGAAGGAAGACTGTAGATGTAATGGGTCATGAGATATTTGCTCCCATATGGACATGTAATGGATTTGACAAAGCTTACCCTTGTATTTCTTGAGACTTTGATGCTTCTGCGTCTATCTTTCAAACGGAATTCGATATCGTCATCTAAATTGCATGGATGGTGTGTCAAGGATAGCTTCGATGCTTCTGCGTCTATCTTTCAAACGGAATTCGATATCGTCATCTAAATTGCATGGATGGTGTGTCAAGGATAGCTTAACAAACAACGTAAGAGGGAAGATTGTAGATGCTATGGGTCATGAGATATATGCTCTCATATGGACATGTAATGGGTTTGACAAAGATTACACTTGTTTTTCTTGAGACTTGGATGCCTCTGAATCTATCTTTTAAACGGAATTCGATATCGTCATCTAAATTGCATGGATGGTGTGTCAAGGATAGCTTAACAAACAACGTAAGAAGAAAGACTGTAGATGTAATGGGTCATGAGATATTTGCTTCCATATGGACATGTAATGGGTTTGACAAAG
Organism: Musca autumnalis; assembly: GCF_047663935.1. NCBI lineage: Eukaryota > Metazoa > Arthropoda > Insecta > Diptera > Muscidae > Musca > Musca autumnalis. The sequence goes on from NW_027412327.1 coordinate 13,526, forward strand.
CTTACCCTTATATTTCTTAAGACTTTGATGCTTCTGCGTCTATCTTTCAAACGGAATTCGATATCGTCATCTAAATTGCATGGATTGTGTGTCAAGGATAGCTTAGCAAACAACGTAAGAAGGAAGACTGTAGATGTAATGGGTCATGAGATATTTGCTCCCATATGGACATGTAATGGGTTTGACAAAGCTTACCCTTGTATTTCTTGAGGCTTTGATGCTACTGCATCCATCTTTCAAACGGAATTCGATATCGTCATCTAAATTGCATGGATTGTGTGTCAAGGATAGCTTAGCAAACAACGTAAGAAGGAAGACTGTAGATGTAATGGGTCATGAGATATTTGCTCCCATATGGACATGTAATGGGTTTGACAAAGCTTACCCTTGTATTTCTTGAGACTTTGATGCTTCTGCGTCAATCTTTCAAACGGAATTCGATATCGTAATCTAAATTGCATGGATGGTGTGTCAAGGATAACTTAACAAACAACGTAAGAGGGAAGATAGTAGATGTTATGGGTCATGAGATATATGCTCTCATATGGACATGTAATGGGTTTGACAAAGCTTACACTTGTGTTTCTTGAGACTTGGATGCTTCTGCGTCTATCTTTCAAACGGAATTCGATATCATCATCTAAATTGCATGGATGGTGTGTCAAGGATAGCTTAACAAACAACGTAAGAAGGAAGACTGTAGATGTAATGGGTCATGAGATATTTGCTCCCATATGGACATGTAATGGGTTTGACAAAGCTTACCCTTGTATTTCTTGAGACTTTGATGCTTCTGCGTCTATCTTTCAAACGGAATTCGATATCGTCATCTAAATTGCATGGATGGTGTGTCAAGGATAGCTTAACAAACAGCGTGAGAAGGAAGACTGTAGATGTAATGGGTCATGAAATATTTGCTCCCATATGGGCATGTAATGGGTTTGTCATAGCTTACCCTTGTATTTCTTGAGATTTGGGTGGTTCTGCGTCTATCTTTCAAACGGAATTCGATATCATCATCTAAATTGCATGGATGGTGTGTCAAGGATAGCTTAACAAACAACGTAAGAGGGAAGCTTGTAGATGCTATGGGTCATGAGATATATGCTCTCATATGGACATGTAATGGGTTTGACAAAGCTTACACTTGTTTTTCTTGAGACTTGGATGCTTCTGCGTCTATCTTTCAAACGGAATTCGATATCATCATCTTAAATGCATGGATTGTGTGTCAAGGATAGCTTAACAAACAACGTAAGAAGGAAGGCTGTAGATGTAATGGGTCATGAGATATTTGCTCCCATATGGACATGTAATGGATTTGACAAAGCTTACCCTTGTATTTCTTGAGACTTTGATGCTTCTGCGTCTATCTTTCAAACGGAATTCGATATCGTCATCTTAATTGCATGGATGGTGTGTCAAGGATAGCTTAGCAAACAGCGTAAGAGGGAAGGTTGTAGATGCTATGGGTCATGAGATATATGCTCTCATATGGACATGTAATGGGTTTGACAAAGCTTACCCTTGTATTTCTTGAGACTTTGATGCTTCTGCGTCTATCTTTCAAACGGAATTCGATACTATCATCTAAATTGCATGGATGGTGTGTCAAGGATAGCTTAACAAACAACGTAAGAGGGAAGGTTGTAGATGCTATGGGTCATGAGATATATGCTCTCATATGGACATGTAATGGGTTTGACAAAGCTTACACTTGTGTTTCTTGAGACTTGGATGCTTCTGCGTCTATCTTTCAAACGGAATTCGATATCATCATCTAAATTGCATGGATGGTGTGTCAAAGATTGCTTAACAAACAACGTAAGAGGGAAGATTGTAGATGTAATGGGTCATGAGATATTTGCTCCCATATGGACACGTAATGGGTTTGACAAAGCTTACCCTTGTATTTCTTGAGACTTTGATGCTTCTGCGTCTATCTTTCAAACGGAATTCGATATCGTCATCTAAATTTTATGGATGGTGTGTCAAGGATAGCTTAACAAACAGCGTAAGAAAGAAGGTTGTGGATGCTATGGGTCATGAGATATATGCTCTCATATGGACATGTAATGGGTTTGACAAAGCTTACCCTTGTATTTCTTGAGACTTGGATGCTACTGCGTCTATCTTTCAAACGGAATTCGATATCGTCATCTAAATTGCATGGATTGTGTGTCAAGGATAGCTTAGCAAACAACGTAAGAAGGAAGACTGTAGATGTAATGGGTCATGAGATATTTGCTCCCATATGGACATGTAATTGGTTTGACAAAGCTTACACTTGTTTTTCTTGAGACTTGGATGCTTCTGCGTCTATCTTTTAAACGGAATTCGATATCATCATTTAAATTGCATGGATTTTGTGTCAAGTATAGCTTAACAAACAACGTAAGAAGGAAGACTGTAGATGTAATGGGTCATGAGATATTTGCTCCCATATGGACATGTAATGGATTTGACAAAGCTTACGCTTGTATTTCTTGAGACTTTGATGCTTCTGCGTCTATCTTTCAAACGGAATTCGATATCGTCATCTAAATTGCATGGATTGTGTGTCAAGGATAGCTTAACAAACAACGTAAGAAAGAAGACTGTAGATGTAATGGGTCATGAGATATTTGCTCCCATATGGACATGTAATGGGTTTGACAAAACTTACCCTTGTATTTCTTGAGACTTTGATGCTTCTGCGTCTATCTTTCAAACGGAATTCGATATCGTCATCTAAATTGCATGGATGGTGTGTCAAGGATAGCTTAACAAACAACGTAAGAGGAAACATTGTAGATGCTATGGGTCATGAGATATATGCTCTCATATGGACATGTAATGGGTTTGACAAAGCTTACACTTGTTTTTCTTGAGACTTGGATGCTTCTGCGTCTATCTTTTAAACGGAATTCGATATCGTCATCTAAATTGCATGGATGGTGTGTCAAGGATAGCTTAACAAGCAACGTAAGAAGGAAGACTGTAGATGTAATGGGTCATGAGATATTTGCTCCCATATGGACATGTAATTGGTTTGACAAAGCTTACACTTGTTTTTCTTGAGACTTGGATGCTTCTGCGTCTATCTTTTAAACGGAATTCGATATCATCATTTAAATTGCATGGATTTTGTGTCAAGGATAGCTTAACAAACAACGTAAGAAGGAAGACTGTAGATGTAATGGGTCATGAGATATTTGCTCCCATATGGACATGTAATGGATTTGACAAAGCTTACCCTTGTATTTCTTGAGACTTTGATGCTTCTGCGTCTATCTTTCAAACGGAATTCGATATCGTCATCTAAATTGCATGGATTGTGTGTCAAGGATAGCTTAACAAACAACGTAAGAAAGAAGACTGTAGATGTAATGGGTCATGAGATATTTGCTCCCATATGGACATGTAATGGGTTTGACAAAACTTACCCTTGTATTTCTTGAGACTTTGATGCTTCTGCGTCTATCTTTCAAACGGAATTCGATATCGTCATCTAAATTGCATGGATTGTGTGTCAAGGATAGCTTAGCAAACAACGTAAGAAGGAAGACTGTAGATGTAATGGGTCATGAGATATTTGCTCCCATATGGACATGTAATGGGTTTGACAAAACTTACCCTTGTATTTCTTGAGACTTGGGTGGTTCTGCGTCTATCTTTCAAACGGAATTCGATATCATCATCTAAATTGCATGGATGGTGTGTCAAGGATAGCTTAACAAACAACGTAAGAGGGAAGATTGTAGATGCTATGGGTCATGAGATATATGCTCTCATATGGACATGTAATGGGTTTGACAAAGCTTACACTTGTTTTTCTTAAGACTTGGATGCTTCTGCGTCTATCTTTCAAACGGAATTCGATATCATCATCTAAAATGCATGGATTGTGTGTCAAGGATAGCTTAACAAACAACGTAAGAAGGAAGACTGTAGATGTAATGGGTCATGAGATATTTGCTCCCATGTGGACATGTAATGGATTTGACAAAGCTTACCCTTGTATTTCTTGAGACTTTGATGCTTCTGCGTCTATCTTTCAAACGGAATTCGATATCGTCATCTAAATTGCATGGATGGTGTGTCAAGGATAGCTTCGATGCTTCTGCGTCTATCTTTCAAACGGAATTCGATATCGTCATCTAAATTGCATGGATGGTGTGTCAAGGATAGCTTAACAAACAACGTAAGAGGGAAGATTGTAGATGCTATGGGTCATGAGATATATGCTCTCATATGGACATGTAATGGGTTTGACAAAGATTACACTTGTTTTTCTTGAGACTTGGATGCCTCTGCATCTATCTTTTAAACGGAATTCGATATCGTCATCTAAATTGCATGGATGGTGTGTCAAGGATAGCTTAACAAACAACGTAAGAAGAAAGACTGTAGATGTAATGGGTCATGAGATATTTGCTCCCATATGGACATGTAATGGGTTTGACAAAGCTTACCCTTATATTTGTTAAGACTTTGATGCTTCTGCGTCTATCTTTCAAACGGAATTCGATATCGTCATCTAAATTGCATGGATTGTGTGTCAAAGATAGCTTAGCAAACAACGTAAGAAGGAAGACTGTAGATGTAATGGGTCATGAGATATTTGCTCCCATATGGACATGTAATGGGTTTGACAAAGCTTACCCTTGTATTTCTTGAGACTTTGATGCTACTGCATCCATCTTTCAAACGGAATTCGATATCGTCATCTAAATTGCATGGATTGTGTGTCAAGGATAGCTTAGCAAACAACGTAAGAAGGAAGACTGTAGATGTAATGGGTCATGAGATATTTGCTCCCATATGGACATGTAATGGGTTTGACAAAGCTTACCCTTGTATTTCTTGAGACTTTGATGCTTCTGCGTCAATCTTTCAAACGGAATTCGATATCGTAATCTAAATTGCATGGATGGTGTGTCAAGGATAGCTTAACAAACAACGTAAGAGGGAAGATAGTAGATGCTATGGGTCATGAGATATATGCTCTCATATGGACATGTAATGGGTTTGACAAAGCTTACACTTGTGTTTCTTGAGACTTGGATGCTTCTGCGTCTATATTTCAAACGGAATTCGATATCATCATCTAAATTGCATGGATGGTGTGTCAAGGATAGCTTAACAAACAACGTAAGAAGGAAGACTGTAGATGTAATGGGTCATGAGATATTTGCTCCCATATGGACATGTAATGGGTTTGACAAAGCTTACCCTTGTATTTCTTGAGACTTTGATGCTTCTGCGTCTATCTTTCAAACGGAATTCGATATCGTCATCTAAATTGCATGGATGGTGTGTCAAGGATAGCTTAACAAACAGCGTGAGAAGGAAGACTGTAGATGTAATGGGTCATGAAATATTTGCTCCCATATGGGCATGTAATGGGTTTGTCATAGCTTACCCTTGTATTTCTTGAGATTTGGGTGGTTCTGCGTCTATCTTTCAAACGGAATTCGATATCATCATCTAAATTGCATGGATGGTGTGTCAAGGATAGCTTAACAAACAACGTAAGAGGGAAGATTGTAGATGCTATGGGTCATGAGATATATGCTCTCAAATGGACATGTAATGGGTTTGACAAAGCTTACACTTGTTTTTCTTGAGACTTTGATGCTTCTGCGTCTATCTTTCAAACGGAATTCGATATCATCATCTTAAATGCATGGATTGTGTGTCAAGGATAGCTTAACAAACAACGTAAGAAGGAAGGCTGTAGATGTAATGGGTCATGAGATATTTGCTCCCATATGGACATGTAATGGATTTGACAAAGCTTACCCTTGTATTTCTTGAGACTTTGATGCTTCTGCGTCTATCTTTCAAACGGAATTCGATATCGTCATCTTAATTGCATGGATGGTGTGTCAAGGATAGCTTAGCAAACAGCGTAAGAGGGAAGGTTGTAGATGCTATGGGTCATGAGATATATGCTCTCGTATGGACATGTAATGGGTTTGACAAAGCTTACACTTGTGTTTCTTGAGACTTGGATGCTTCTGCGTCTATCTTTCAAACGGAATTCGATATCATCATCTAAATTGCATGGATGGTGTGTCAAAGATAGCTTAACAAACAACGTAAGAGGGAAGATTGTAGATGTAATGGGTCATGAGATATTTGCTCCCATATGGACACGTGATGGGTTTGACAAAGCTTACCCTTGTATTTCTTGAGACTTTGATGCTTCTGCGTCTATCTTTCAAACGGAATTCTATATCGTCATCTAAATTTTATGGATGGTGTGTCAAGGATAGCTTAACAAACAGCGTAAGAAAGAAGGTTGTAGATGCTATGGGTCATGAGATATATGCTCTCATATGGACATGTAATGGGTTTGACAAAGCTTACCCTTGTATTTCTTGAGACTTGGATGCTTCTGCGTCTATCTTTCAAACGGAATTCGATATCGTCATCTAAATTGCATGGATTGTGTGTCAAGGATAGCTTAGCAAACAACGTAAGAAGGAAGACTGTAGATGTAATGGGTCATGAGATATTTGCTCCCATATGGACATGTAATTGGTTTGACAAAGCTTACACTTGTTTTTCTTGAGACTTGGATGCTTCTGCGTCTATCTTTTAAACGGAATTCGATATCATCATTTAAATTGCATGGATTTTGTGTCAAGGATAGCTTAACAAACAACGTAAGAAGGAAGACTGTAGATGTAATGGGTCATGAGATATTTGCTCCCATATGGACATGTAACGGATTTGACAAAGCTTACGCTTGTATTTCTTGAGACTTTGATGCTTCTGCGTCTATCTTTCAAACGGAATTCGATATCGTCATCTAAATTGCATGGATTGTGTGTCAAGGATAGCTTAACAAACAACGTAAGAAAGAAGACTGTAGATGTAATGGGTCATGAGATATTTGCTCCCATATGGACATGTAATGGGTTTGACAAAACTTACCCTTGTATTTCTTGAGACTTTGATGCTTCTGCGTCTATCTTTCAAACGGAATTCGATATCGTCATCTAAATTGCATGGATGGTGTGTCAAGGATAGCTTAACAAACAACGTAAGAGGGAAGATTGTGGATGCTATGGGTCATGAGATATATGCTCTCATATGGACATGTAATGGGTTTGACAAAGCTTACACTTGTTTTTCTTGAGACTTGGATGCTTCTGCGTCTATCTTTTAAACGGAATTCGATATCGTCATCTAAATTGCATGGATGGTGTGTCAAGGATAGCTTAACAAGCAACGTAAGAAGGAAGACTGTAGATGTAATGGGTCATGAGATATTTGCTCCCATATGGACATGTAATTGGTTTGACAAAGCTTACCCTTGTATTTCTTGAGACTTTGATGCTTCTGCGTCTATCTTTCAAACGGAATTCGATATCGTTATCTAAATTGCATGGATTGTGTGTCAAGGATAGCTTAGCAAACAACGTAAGAAGGAAGACTGTAGATGTAATGGGTCATGAGATATTTGTTCCCATATGGACATGTAATGGGTTTGACAAATCTTACCCTTGTATTTCTTGAGACTTTGATGCTGCTGCGTCTATCTTTCAAACGGAATTCGATATCGTCATCTAAATTGCATGGATGGTGTGTCAAGGATAGCTTAACAAACAACGTAAGAAGGAAGACTGTAGATGTAATGGGTCATGAGATATTTGCTCCCATATGGACATGTAATGGGTTTGACAAAGCTTACCCTTGTATTTCTTGAGACATTGATGCTTCTGCGTCTATCTTTCAAACGGAATTCGATATCGTCATCTAAATTGCATGGATGGTGTGTCAAGGATAGCTTAACAAACAATGTGAGAAGGAAGACTGTAGATGTAATGGGTCATGAAATATTTGCTCCCATATGGGCATGTAATGGGTATGTCATAGCTTACCCTTGTATTTCTTGAGACTTGGGTGGTTCTGCGTCTATCTTTCAAACGGAATTCGATATCATCATCTAAATTGCATGGATGGTGTGTCAAGGATGGCTTAACAAACAACGTAAGAGGGAAGATTGTAGATGCTATGGGTCATGAGATATATGCTCTCATATGGACATGTAATGGGTTTGACAAAGCTTACACTTGTTTTTCTTGAGACTTGGATGCTTCTGCGTCTATCTTTCAAACGGAATTCGATATCATCATCTTAAATGCATGGATTGTGTGTCAAGGATAGCTTAACAAACAACGTAAGAAGGAAGGCTGTAGATGTAATGGGTCATGAGTAATTTGCTCCCATATGGACATGTAATGGATTTGACAAAGCTTACCCTTGTATTTCTTGAGACTTTGATGCTTCTGCGTCTATCTTTCAAACGGAATTCGATATCGTCATCTTAATTGCATGGATGGTGTGTCAAGGATAGCTTAGCAAACAGCGTAAGAGGGAAGGTTGTAGATGCTATGGGTCATGAGATATATGCTCTCGTATGGACATGTAATGGGTTTGACAAAGCTTACACTTGTGTTTCTTGAGACTTGGATGCTTCTGCGTCTATCTTTCAAACGGAATTCGATATCATCATCTAAATTGCATGGATGGTGTGTCAAAGATAGCTTAACAAACAACGTAAGAGGGAAGATTGTAGATGTAATGGGTCATGAGATATTTGCTCCCATATGGACACGTGATGGGTTTGACAAAGCTTACCCTTGTATTTCTTGAGACTTTGATGCTTCTGCGTCTATCTTTCAAACGGAATTCTATATCGTCATCTAAATTTTATGGATGGTGTGTCAAGGATAGCTTAACAAACAGCGTAAGAAAGAAGGTTGTAGATGCTATGGGTCATGAGATATATGCTCTCATATGGACATGTAATGGGTTTGACAAAGCTTACCCTTGTATTTCTTGAGACTTGGATGCTTCTGCGTCTATCTTTCAAACGGAATTCGATATCGTCATCTAAATTGCATGGATTGTGTGTCAAGGATAGCTTAGCAAACAACGTAAGAAGGAAGACTGTAGATGTAATGGGTCATGAGATATTTGCTCCCATATGGACATGTAATTGGTTTGACAAAGCTTACACTTGTTTTTCTTGAGACTTGGATGCTTCTGCGTCTATCTTTTAAACGGAATTCGATATCATCATTTAAATTGCATGGATTTTGTGTCAAGGATAGCTTAACAAACAACGTAAGAAGGAAGACTGTAGATGTAATGGGTCATGAGATATTTGCTCCCATATGGACATGTAACGGATTTGACAAAGCTTACGCTTGTATTTCTTGAGACTTTGATGCTTCTGCGTCTATCTTTCAAACGGAATTCGATATCGTCATCTAAATTGCATGGATTGTGTGTCAAGGATAGCTTAACAAACAACGTAAGAAAGAAGACTGTAGATGTAATGGGTCATGAGATATTTGCTCCCATATGGACATGTAATGGGTTTGACAAAACTTACCCTTGTATTTCTTGAGACTTTGATGCTTCTGCGTCTATCTTTCAAACGGAATTCGATATCGTCATCTAAATTGCATGGATGGTGTGTCAAGGATAGCTTAACAAACAACGTAAGAGGGAAGATTGTGGATGCTATGGGTCATGAGATATATGCTCTCATATGGACATGTAATGGGTTTGACAAAGCTTACACTTGTTTTTCTTGAGACTTGGATGCTTCTGCGTCTATCTTTTAAACGGAATTCGATATCGTCATATAAATTGCATGGATGGTGTGTCAAGGATAGCTTAACAAGCAACGTAAGAAGGAAGACTGTAGATGTAATGGGTCATGAGATATTTGCTCCCATATGGACATGTAATTGGTTTGACAAAGCTTACCCTTGTATTTCTTGAGACTTTGATGCTTCTGCGTCTATCTTTCAAACGGAATTCGATATCGTTATCTAAATTGCATGGATTGTGTGTCAAGGATAGCTTAGCAAACAACGTAAGAAGGAAGACTGTAGATGTAATGGGTCATGAGATATTTGTTCCCATATGGACATGTAATGGGTTTGACAAATCTTACCCTTGTATTTCTTGAGACTTTGATGCTGCTGCGTCTATCTTTCAAACGGAATTCGATATCGTCATCTAAATTGCATGGATGGTGTGTCAAGGATAGCTTAACAAACAACGTAAGAAGGAAGACTGTAGATGTAATGGGTCATGAGATATTTGCTCCCATATGGACATGTAATGGGTTTGACAAAGCTTACCCTTGTATTTCTTGAGACATTGATGCTTCTGCGTCTATCTTTCAAACGGAATTCGATATCGTCATCTAAATTGCATGGATGGTGTGTCAAGGATAGCTTAACAAACAATGTGAGAAGGAAGACTGTAGATGTAATGGGTCATGAAATATTTGCTCCCATATGGGCATGTAATGGGTATGTCATAGCTTACCCTTGTATTTCTTGAGACTTGGGTGGTTCTGCGTCTATCTTTCAAACGGAATTCGATATCATCATCTAAATTGCATGGATGGTGTGTCAAGGATAGCTTAACAAACAACGTAAGAGGGAAGATTGTAGATGCTATGGGTCATGAGATATATGCTCTCATATGGACATGTAATGGGTTTGACAAAGCTTACACTTGTTTTTCTTGAGACTTGGATGCTTCTGCGTCTATCTTTCAAACGGAATTCGATATCATCATCTAAAATGCATGGATTGTGTGTCAAGGATAGCTTAACAAACAACGTAAGAAGGAAGACTGTAGATGTAATGGGTCATGAGATATTTGCTCCTATATGGACATGTAATGGATTTGACAAATCTTACCCTTGTATTTCTTGAGACTTTGATGCTTCTGCGTCTATCTTTCAAACGGAATTCGATATCGTCATCTAAATTGCATGGATGGTGTGTCAAGGATAGCTTAACAAACAGCGTAAGAAGGAAGACTGTAGATGTAATGGGTCATGAGATATTTGCTCCCATATGGACATGTAATGGGTTTGACATAGCTCACCCTTGTATTTCTTGAGACTTGAATGCTTCTGCGTCTATCTTTCAAACGAAATTCGATATCGTCATCTAAATTGCATGGATGGTATGTCAAGGAAAGAAGACTGTAGATGTAATGGGTCATGAGATATTTGCTCCCATATGGACATGTAATGAGAATGGGGATCTTCGCAGATGTGTACTCCGGTACGGAAAGTCTCTGATCGTCACTCACTTGGGAGTGTCCAGAGATGACTCATTTGTCGAATTTTCCAAGCAGCTCACTACTTCCGATTTTATATCAAGTATTCCCTGGTAATATCGAACAGACAACCGTTTGTTGATAGCTAGAGTGAGAAGGCGACCCTGCCTAGAGGGTTTGTTGGCAATCCTAACGCTAGGAGGTCTTAAACAAAATCGATTACAGAAACTAATACAAGAATGAAAACGAACTATAATCCCCCCAACCCGTTGACGACTTTTGGACCACGAACAAGGATTAGAATTGGACAATGGAATGTTAGATAAACCTCAAGATTGGCTCAATTAGAAGACCAATTCCAAAAATTAAATCTAGTCATCTTGGGAATCAGCGAGATGCGATGGTGTGGAAAAGATGAAACAACATCAGCAAATGGAAATCTGATATTGCACAGTGGCAAGAAAGAGAGGAGCGAACATGGCGTTGGCTTCATAATATCGAAAGACATCAAGCAATCTCTAAAAGAGTGGAAACCAATTTCAGAACGCATCATAACAGCAAGATTTTTTACAAAAATAAGAAAGTGTCTACACATAATACAATGCTACGCCCCAACGGAAGATGCTGAGCCCACTCTGAATAATGACTTTTATGACCAACTAACCGCAACAATACGGAATGTTCCAAACCGCGATATTCTTCTATTGATGGGTGATTTTAATGCTAAAATCGGTAGCGACAATACAGGCCTATCTCATATTATGGGCAAACACGGAATGGGCATAAAAAACGACAATGGAGAAAGATTGATAGAATTCTGCCAAACATTCGACATGGTGATTGGAGGTTCATTATTTCCACATAAAGAAATTCATAAGTACACATGGACATCTCCGAATGGTAGTACAAAAAATCAAATAGATCATATTTGTATCCGAAGAAAATGGAGAGGGTCCTTAAATGACGTGCGCTCAAAAAGGGGCGCAGATATAGATAGTGACCATGAACTTGTGGTGGCAACAGTTAGACTAAAACTAAAAAAGAACTACCGAAAAGTAACTGAAAAAAAGAACAAACGATTAGATGTAGAACAACTGAGGGATATACCAAAAAGAAATAGAGTAGCAAAACTGTTAAGAGAAAGCATCACACCAAACCCGAGGTCATGGGAAGACACCCACAAAACCTTAAAGGATATAGCCGATGAAGAAATCGGAATAAAACAAAAAGAAAAACGAAAGATATGGATAACAAACGAGACATGGCAACTTATCAAAGAGAGAAACTCGCTTAAGGAAAAGAAATTACACAACCCGTCATTATCAATACAATATAAAAACGTTGCCAAAGCAGTCAAAACCTCAGCCAGGAGAGACAAAAGAAAATATTTTAAAAACCTTGCGGAAGATGCAGAAGCCGCTGCAGGCTCTAACAACATGCGATCATTACACCAACTCATTGGGCGTTTGGCGAACACTTATACATCCCGTACAGCAATAGTTAAAGATGACGGCGGCAATCTAATCACATGCGTCGAAGGCCAAACAAAAAGATGGCGCGAGCACTTTATACGTGTAAGTAATGTGGATACACCAGAGTCACAAGAAAATATTGAACAAAGTCAAATAGAAACCGCTCCTAACTCTGGAATATCAACCGAAACTCCAAGCATTGAAGAGGTGATACACTCTATTGTCAAACTAAAAAGGAACAAGGCACCTGGAGAGGACGGAATTACTCCAGAACTGCTACAAACAAACCCAGCAGCAGCAGCAGCAATTTTACATCCCCACCTTCAAGCTGCATGGACAAACGAAAGTCTCCCAATCTCATGGACCGAAGGTGCGATAATAAAACTGCCGAAAAAAAAAAACGATCTGACCAATTGCGACAATTGGAGAGGTATAACTCTCCTTAACACCATATATAAGATTTTAGCACTGGTCATAAACAATAGATTAGATCCCATCGAAAAACTTTTAAGAGATGAGCAAGCTGGATTCCGCCCACATAGAAACTGCCTGGACCAAACTAACACTTTAAGAATAATTATCGAACAGTCCATTGAGTTCCGAACGCCATTGTACCTAGTGTTCATAGACTCTAGAAAAGCCTTTGACACAATCTCCCGTAGTGCCATATGGAATGCACTAAAAACTAAAGGGGTGCCAGAAAAGATTATAAAGGCAATGTATTCCAACGCATATTTACATGTACGTCACAAGGGCTTAAAGAGTGAACCCTTTACCGCAAATGCTGGCATAAAACAAGGATGCCTACTATCTCCATTGTTATTCGCGGTGGTATTGGACGAAATTATGCTAAAGTTAGAAAAGAAAAAACGCGGTATCGTCTGGAGTTTCAAAAAAAGACTGGAAGATTTGGATTTTGCGGACGACATATGCCTACTTTCGCATAATTTTCATGATATGCAAGGAAAACTGGACGAATTAGTCGCACTGGCAGCGAAAGCAGGTCTTGAAATCAACATAGAAAAGACTCTTGCGATGAGAATTAACTACAGCACAGATGCACCGTTCAAAATTTGTAATAAAAATGTAAGATACGTGGAAAGCTTCTGCTATTTGGGCTGTATAATGTCAGTAACAAATGGAGTAGAAGACGATGTCTGCAACAGACTAAACAAGGCAAGATCTGCATTCGGACGACTGAGCAAAACCTGGCGCTCAACGCAAATCTCAAAAAACACGAAACTTCGAATTTTCAACTCCTGTGTGAAATCTACCCTCTTGTATGGAAGCGAAACGTGGCTTATGAACAACAACATAAACCAGCGGATACAAGTATTTGTGAACAAATGTCTACGAATAATATGCAGAATATTTTGTCCAAAGACCATATCAAACGAGGACCTGCTCAGGATAACTAGACAAGAACCGATGGCCCGACAAATATGCAGACGAAAATGGAATTGGATTGGCCACACCCTCAGAAAGAACGAGGAGAGTATCCCAAGAATGGCTCTTGAATGGAATCCCCAAGGAAGCAGGAGGCCAGGTCGACCGAAAATGACGTGGCGAAGAACTATTTTGAATGAACTAAAAACCATAAATAAATCTTATGATGATATAAAAATGATATGTAATGATAGGAGAGGTTGGAATAATCTTGTAGAAGCACTATGTTCCCAAGTGGAATAAATAAATAAAGGAAAAAAATGGGTTTGACAAAGCTTACACTTGTGTTTCTTGAGACTTGGATGCTTCTGCGTCTATCTTTCAAACGGAATTCGATATCATCATCTAAATTGCATGGATGGTGTGTCAAGGATAGCTTAACAAACAACGTAAGAGGGAAGATTGTAGATGCTATGGGTCATGAGATATATGCTCTCATATGGACATGTAATGGGTTTGACAAAGCTTACACTTGATTTTCTTGAGACTTGGATGCTTCTGTGTCTATCTTTCAAACGGAATTCGATATCAACATCTAAATTGCATGGATTGTGTGTCAAGGATAGCTTAACAAACAACGTAAGAAGGAAGACTGTAGATGTAATGGGTCATGAGATATTTGCTCCCATATGGACATGTAATGGGTTTGACAAAGCTTACACTTGTTTTTCTTCAGACTTGGATGCTTCTGCGTCTATCTTTCAAACGGAATTCGATATCATCATCTAAATTGCATGGATTGTGTGTCAAGGATAGCTTAACAAACAACGTAAGAAGGAAGACTGTAGATGTAATGGGTCATGAGATATTTGCTCCCATATGGACATGTAATGGGTTTGACAAAACTTACCCTTGTATTTCTTGAGACTTTGATGCTTCTGCGTTTATCTTTCAAACGGAATTCGACATCGTCATCTAAATTGCATGGATGGTGTGTCAAGGATAGCTTCACAAACAACGTAAGAGGGAAGATTGTAGATGCTATGGGTCATACGATATTTGCTCCCATATGGACATGTAATGGGTTTGACAAAGCTTACCCTTGTATTTCTTGAGACTTTGATGCTTCTGCGTCTATCTTTCAAACGGAATTCGATATCGTCATCTAAATTGCATGGATGGTGTATCAAGGATAGCTTAACAAACAACGTGAGAAGGAAGACTGTAGATGTAATGGGTCATGAAATATTTGCTCCCATATGGGCATGTAATGGGTTTGTCATAGCTTACCCTTGTATTTCTGGAGACTTGGGTGGTTCTGCGTCTATCTTTCAAACGGAATTCGATATCATCATCTAAATTGCATGGATGGTGTGTCAAGGATAGCTTAACAAACAACGTAAGAGGGAAGATTGTAGATGCTATGGGTCATGAGATATATGCTCTCATATGGACATGTAATGGGTTTGACAAAGCTTACACTTGTTTTTCTTGAGACTTGGATGCTTCTGCGTCTATCTTTCAAACGGAATTCGATATCATCATCTTAAATGCATGGATTGTGTGTCAAGGATAGCTTAACAAACAACGTAAGAAGGAAGGCTGTAGATGTAATGGGTCATGAGATATTTGCTCCCATATGGACATGTAATGGATTTGACAAAGCTTACCCTTGTATTTCTTGAGACTTTGATGCTTCTGCGTCTATCTTTCAAACGGAATTCGATATCGTCATCTAAATTGCATGGATGGTGTGTCAAGGATATCTTAGCAAACAGCGTAAGAGGGAAGGTTGTAGATGCTATGGGTCATGAGATATATGCTCTCATATGGACATGTAATGGGTTTGACAAAGCTTACCCTTGTATTTCTTGAGACTTTGATGCTTCTGCGTCTATCTTTCAAACGGAATTCGATATTATTATCTAAATTGCATGGATGGTGTGTCAAGGATAGCTTAACAAACAACGTAAGAGGGAAGGTTGTAGATGCTATGGGTCATGAGATATATGCTCTCATATGGACATGTAATGGGTTTGACAAAGCTTACACTTGTGTTTCTTGAGACTTGGATGCTTCTGCGTCTATCTTTCAAACGGAATTCGATATCATCATCTAAATTGCATGGATGGTGTGTCAAAGATAGCTTAACAAACAACGTAAGAGGGAAGATTGTAGATGTAATTGGTCATGAGATATTTGCTCCCATATGGACACGTAATGGGTTTGACAAAGCTTTCCCTTGTATTTCTTGAGACTTTGATGCTTCTGCGTCTATCTTTCAAACGGAATTCGATATCATCATCTAAATTGCATGGATTGTGTGTCAAGGATAGCTTAACAAACAACGTAAGAAGGAAGACTGTAGATGTAATGGGTCATGAGATATTTGCTCCCATATGGACATGTAATGGATTTGACAAAGCTTACCCTTGTATTTCTTGAGACTTTGATGCTTCTGCGACTATCTTTCAAACAGAATTCGATATCGTCATCTAAATTGCATGGATTGTGTGTCAAGGATAGCTTAACAAACAACGTAAGAAAGAAGACTGTAGATGTAATGGGTCATGAGATATTTGCTCCCATATGGACGTGTAATGGGTTTGACAAAACTTACCCTTGTATTTCTTGAGACTTTGATGCTTCTGCGTCTATCTTTCAAACGGAATTCGATATCGTCATCTAAATTGCATGGATGGTGTGTCAAGGATATCTTAGCAAACAGCGTAAGAGGGAAGGTTGTAGATGCTATGGGTCATGAGATATATGCTCTCATATGGACATGTAATGGGTTTGACAAAGCTTACCCTTGTATTTCTTGAGACTTTGATGCTTCTGCGTCTATCTTTCAAACGGAATTCGATATTATTATCTAAATTGCATGGATGGTGTGTCAAGGATAGCTTAACAAACAACGTAAGAGGGAAGGTTGTAGATGCTATGGGTCATGAGATATATGCTCTCATATGGACATGTAATGGGTTTGACAAAGCTTACACTTGTGTTTCTTGAGACTTGGATGCTTCTGCGTCTATCTTTCAAACGGAATTCGATATCATCATCTAAATTGCATGGATGGTGTGTCAAAGATAGCTTAACAAACAACGTAAGAGGGAAGATTGTAGATGTAATTGGTCATGAGATATTTCCTCCCATATGGACACGTAATGGGTTTGACAAAGCTTACCCTTGTATTTCTTGAGACTTTGATGCTTCTGCGTCTATCTTTCAAACGGAATTCGATATCATCATCTAAATTGCATGGATTGTGTGTCAAGGATAGCTTAAAAAACAACGTAAGAAGGAAGACTGTAGATGTAATGGGTCATGAGATATTTGCTCCCATATGGACATGTAATGGATTTGACAAAGCTTACCCTTGTATTTCTTGAGACTTTGATGCTTCTGCGACTATCTTTCAAACAGAATTCGATATCGTCATCTAAATTGCATGGATTGTGTGTCAAGGATAGCTTAACAAACAACGTAAGAAAGAAGACTGTAGATGTAATGGGTCATGAGATATTTGCTCCCATATGGACGTGTAATGGGTTTGACAAAACTTACCCTTGTATTTCTTGAGACTTTGATGCTTCTGCGTCTATCTTTCAAACGGAATTCGATATCGTCATCTAAATTGCATGGATGGTGTGTCAAGGATAGCTTAACAAACAACGTAAGAGGGAAGATTGTAGATGCTATGGGTCATGAGATATATGCTCTCATATGGACATGTAATGGGTTTGACAAAGCTTACACTTGTTTTTCTTGAGACTTTGATGCTTCTGCGTCTATCTTTCAAACGGAATTCGATATCGTCATCTAAATTGCATGGATGGTGTGTCAAGGATAGCTTAACAAACAGCGTAAGAAAGAAGGTTGTAGATGCTATGGGTCATGAGATATATGCTCTCATATGGACATGTAATGGGTTTGACAAAGCTTACACTTGTGTTTCTTGAGACTTGGATGCTTCTGCGTCTATCTTTCAAACGGAATTCGATATCGTCATCTAAATTGCATGGATTGTGTGTCAAGGATAGCTTGGCAAACAACGGAAGAAGGAAGACTGTAGATGTAATGGCTCATGAGATATTTGCTCCCATATGGACATGTAATGGGTTTGACAAAGCTTACACTTGCTTTTCTTGAGACTTGGATGCTTCTGCGTCTATCTTTCAAACGGAATTCGATATCATCATCTAAATTGCATGGATTGTGTGTCAAGGATAGCTTAACAAACAACGTAAGAAGGAAGACTGTAGATGTAATGGGTCATGAGATATTTGCTCCGATATGGACATGTAATGGATTTGACAAAGCTTACCCTTGTATTTCTTGAGACTTT
Organism: Musca autumnalis; assembly: GCF_047663935.1. Classification (NCBI taxonomy): domain Eukaryota; kingdom Metazoa; phylum Arthropoda; class Insecta; order Diptera; family Muscidae; genus Musca; species Musca autumnalis. Next base: position 31,826 of record NW_027412327.1, read on the forward strand.
GATGCTTCTGCGACTATCTTTCAAACAGAATTCGATATCGTCATCTAAATTGCATGGATTGTGTGTCAAGGATAGCTTAACAAACAACGTAAGAAAGAAGACTGTAGATGTAATGGGTCATGAGATATTTGCTCCCATATGGAAGTGTAATGGGTTTGACAAAACTTACCCTTGTATTTCTTGAGACTTTGATGCTTCTGCGTCTATCTTTCAAACGGAATTCGATATCGTCATCTAAATTGCATGGATGGTGTGTCAAGGATAGCTCTCATATGGACATGTAATGGGTTTGACAAAGCTTACACTTGTTTTTCTTGAGACTTGGATGCTTCTGCGTTTATCTTTTAAACGGAATTCGATATCGTCATCTAAATTGCATGGATGGTGTGTCAAGGATAGCTTAACAAACAACGTAAGAAGGAAGACTTTAGATGTAATGGGTCATGAGATATTTGCTCCCATATGGACATGTAATGGGTTTGACAAAGCTTACCCTTGTAATTCTTGAGACTTTGATGCTTCTGCGTCTATCTTTCAAACGGAATTCGATATCGTCATCTAAATTGCATGGATGGTGTGTCAAGGATAGCTTAACAAACAACGTAAGAGGGAAGATTGTAGATGCTATGGGTCATGAGATATATGCTCTCATATGGACATGTAATGGGTTTAACAAAAGCTTACACTTGTTTTTCTTGAGACTTGGATGCTTCTGCGTCTATCTTTTAAACGGAATTCGATATCGTCATCTAAATTGCATGGATGGTGTGTCAAGGATAGCTTAACAAACAACGTAAGAAGGAAGACTGTAGATGTAATGGGTCATGAGATATTTGCTCCCATATGGACATGTAATGGGTTTGACAAAGCTTACCCTTGTAATTCTTGAGACTTTGATGCTTCTGCGTCTATCTTTCAAACGGAATTCGATATCGTCATCTAAATTGCATGGATTGTGTGTCAAGGATAGCTTAGCAAACAACGTAAGAAGGAAGACTGTCGATGTAATGGGTCATGAGATATTTGCTCCCATATGGACATGTAATGGGTTTGACAAATCTTACCCTTGTATTTCCTGAGACTTGGGTGGTTCTGCGTCTATCTTTCAAACGGAATTCGATATCATCATCTAAATTGCATGGATGGTGTGTCAAGGATAGCTTAACAAACAACGTAAGAGGGAAGATTGTAGATGCTATGGGTCATGAGATATATGCTCTCATATGGACATGTAATGGGTTTGACAAAGCTTACACTTGTTTTTCTTGAGACTTGGATGCTTCTACGTCTATCTTTCAAACGGAATTCGATATCATCATCTAAAATGCATGGATTGTGTGTCAAGGATAGCTTAACAAACAACGTAAGAAGGAAAGACTGTAGATGTAATGGGTCCATGAGATATTTGCTCCCATATGGACATGTAATGGATTTGACAAATCTTACCCTTGTATTTCTTGAGACTTTGATGCTTCTACGTCTATCTTTCAGACGGAATTCGATATCGTCATCTAAATTGCATGGATTGTGTGTCAAGGATAGCTTAGCAAACAACGTAAGAAGGAAGACTGTAGATGTAATGGGTCATGAGATAATTGCTCCCATATGGACATGTAATTGGTTTGACAAAGCTTACACTTGTTTTTCTTGAGACTTGGATGCTTCTGCGTCTATCTTTCAAACGGAATTCGATATCATCATCTAAATTAGATGGATTGTGTGTCAAGGATAGCTTAACAAACAACGTAAGAAGGAAGACTGTAGATGTAATGGGTCATGAGATATTTGCTCCCATATGGACATGTAATGGATTTGACAAAGCTTACCCTTGTATTTCTTGAGACTTTGATGCTTCTGCGTCTATCTTTCAAACGGAATTCGATATCGTCATCTAAATTGCATGGATTGTGTGTCAAGGATAGCTTAACAAACAACGTAAGAAAGAAGACTGTAGATGTAATGGGTCATGAGATATTTGCTCCCATATGGACATGTAATGGGTTTGACAAAGCTTACACTTGTTTTTCTTGAGACTTGGATGCTTCTGCGTCTATCTTTCAAACGGAATTCGATATCATCATCTAAATTGCATGGATTGTGTGTCAAGGATAGCTTAACAAACAACGTAAGAAGGAAGACTGTAGATGTAATGGGTTATGAGATATTTGCTCCCATATGGACATGTAATGGATTTGACAAAGCTTACCCTTGTATTTCTTGAGACTTTGATGCTTCTGCGTCTATCTTTTCAAACGGAATTCGATATCGTCATCTAAACTGCAGGGATGGCGTGTCAAGGATAGCTTAACAAACAACGTAAGAGGGAAGATTGTAGATGCTATGGGTCATGAGATATATGCTCTCATATGGACATGTAATGGGTTTGACAAAGCTTACCCTTGTATTTCTTGAGACTTTGATGCTTCTGCGTCTATCTTTCAAACGGAATTCGATATCGTCATCTAAATTGCATGGATTGTGTGTCAAGGATAGCTTAGCAAACAACGTAAGAAGGAAGACTGTAGATGTAATGGGTCATGAGATATTTGCTCCCATATGGACATGTAATGGGTTTGACAAAGCTTACCCTTGTATTTCTTGAGACTTTGATGCTTCTGCGTCTATCTTTCAAACGGAATTCGATATCGTCATCTAAATTGCATGGATGCTGTGTCAAGGATAGCTTAACAAACAACGTAAGAGGGAAGATTGTAGATGCTATGGGTCATGAGATATATGCTCTCATATGGACATGTAATGGGTTTGACAAAGCTTACACTTGTTTTTCTTGAGACTTGGATGCTTCTGCGTCTATCTTTTAAACGGAATTCGATATCATCATCTAAATTGCATGGATGGTGTGTCAAGGATAGCTTAACAAACAACGTAAGAAGGAAGACTGTAGATGTAATGGGTCATGAGATATTTGCTCCCATATGGACATGTAATGGGTTTGACAAAGCTTACCCTTGTATTTCTTGAGACTTTGATGCTTCTGCGTCTATCTTTCAAACGGAATTCGATATCGTCATCTAAATTGAATGGATTGTGTGTCAAGGATAGCTTAGCAAACAACGTAAGAAGGAAGACTGTAGATGTAATGGGTCATGAGATATTTGCTCCCATATGGACATGTAATGGGTTTGACAAAGCTTACCCTTGTATTTCTTGAGACTTTGATGCTTCTGCGTCTATCTTTCAAACGGAAGTCGATATCGTCATCTAAATTGCATGGATTGTGTGTCAAGGATAGCTTAGCAAACAACGTAAAAAGGAAGACTGTAGATGTAATGGGTCATGAGATATTTGCTCCCATATGGACATGTAATGGGTTTGACAAAGCTTACCCTTGTATTTCTTGAGACTTTGATGCTTCTGCGTCTATCTTTCAAACGGAATTCGATATCGTCATCTAAATTGCATGGATGGTGTGTCAAGGATAGCTTGACAAACAACGTAAGAGGGAAGATTGTAGATGCTATGGGTCATGAGATATATGCTCTCATATGGACATGTAATGGGTTTGACAAAGCTTACACTTGTGTTTCTTGAGACTTGGATGCTTCTGCGTCTATCTTTCAAACGGAATTCGATATCATCATCTAAATTGCATGGATGGTGTGTCAAGGATAGCTTAACAAACAACGTAAGAAGGAAGACTGTAGATGTAATGGGTCATGAGATATTTGCTCCCATATGGACATGTAATGGTTTGACAAAGCTTACCTTTGTATTTCTTGAGACTTTGATGCTTCTGCGTCTATCTTTCAAACGGAATTAGATATCGTCATCTAAATTGCATGGATGGTGTGACAAGGATAGCTTAACAAACAACGTGAGAAGGAAGACTGTAGATGTAATGGGTCATGAAATATTTGCTCCCATATGTGCATGTAATGGGTTTGTCATAGCTTACCCTTGTATTTCTTGAGACTTGGATGCTTCTGCGTCTATCTTTCAAACGGAATTCGATATCATCATCTAAATTGCATGGATGGTGTGTCAAGGATAGCTTAACAAACAACGTAAGAGGGAAGATTGTAGATGTAATGGGTCATGAGATATTTGCTCCCATATGGACACGTAATGGGTTTGACATAGCTCACCCTTGTATTTCTTGAGACTTGAGTGCTTCTGCGTCTATCTTTCAAACGGAATTCGATATCATCATCTAAATTGCATGGATGGTGTGTCAATGATAGCTTAACAAACAACGTAAGAAAAAGACTGTAGATGAGATATTTGCTCCCATATGGACATGTAATGGGTTTGACAAAACTTACCCTTGTATTTATTGAGACTTTGATGCTTCTGCGCCTATATTTCAAACGGAATTCGATATCGTCATCTAAATTGCATGGATGGTGCGTCAAGGATAGCTTAACAAAGAACGTAAGAAAGAAGGCTGTAGATGTAATGGGTCATGAGATATTTGCTCCCATATGGACATGTAATGGATTTGACAAAGCTTACCCTTGTATTTCTTGAGAATTTGATGCTTCTGCGTCTATCTTTCAAACGGAATTCGATATCGTCATCTAAATTGCATGGATGGTGTGTCAAGGATAGCTTAACAAACAACGTAAGAAGGAAGACTGTAGATGTAATGGGTCATGAGATATTTGCTCCCATATGGACATGTAATGGGTTTGACATAGCTCACCCTTGTATTTCTTGAGACTTGAATGCTTCTGCGTCTATCTTTCAAACGGAATTCGATATCATCATCTAAATTGCATGGATGGTGTGTCAAGGATGGCTTAATAAACAGCGTAAGAAAGAAGGTTGTAGATGCTATGGGTCATGAGATATATGCTCTCATATGGACATGTAATTGGTTTGACATAGCTCACCCTTGTATTTCTTGAGACTTGAATGCTTCTGCGTCTATCTTTCAAACGGAAATCGATATCATCATCTAAATTGCATGGATGGTGTGTCAAGGATATCTTAACAAACAACGTAAGAAGGAAGACTGTAGATGTAATGGGTCATGAGATAATATAGTTCTCGTAATGTTTTATTGAAACATAGTTTGAGATCAAAGATGGGCCACTTCGTCGGGTACCTCCCCCACAAAATTTCAAAATTGTTCGTTAAAATGGTGCAAACCATAACCCTTGAAGGGAGAACCAGATTTTGTCCACAGTCTGCACATCGTAATATTTCATTGAAACACAAAAATTTGGCGTTTTTGGCACAAGTGGCGTTTAGAACCTCTTGTCGGATCGTTGTTCTTCCGGGCCCGTTTTTACGACGGTACAATTTTTTTCGGTGGTAAGTCCATGCTTGCTGAAATAATGTCCCAAAAGCTCTAAATAAGCCTGCACAATTCAAATGACTGATTAGCCCGAACACTTACGAACATAACAAAAATAAACCAAATTGAGTAGAAACGTAATCTAAAACGAACCCTGTTTTATTTGGTACAAATCGTATCGGGGAATAAAACAACGTCTACACGGAGATTAGTTAAATCTAATTCCGTAACAATTGGTGTCTGCAGTGAGATTACGATCATCCTACAATGAAGTTTAAGGAGCTAAGTAAGTTGGAGTTGTGTTCTACTGGCAACAAGGCCTTCACCGCCTTGCTCCCATATGGACATGTAATGGGTTTGACATAGCTCACCCTTGTATTTCTTGAGACTTGAATGCTTCTGCGTCTATCTTTCAAACGGAATTCGATATCATCATCTAAATTGCATGGATGGTGTGTCAAGGATAGCGTAACAAACAGCGTAAGAAAGAAGGTTGTAGATGCTATGGGTCATGAGATATATGCTTTCATATGGACATGTAATGGGTTTGACATAGCTCACCCTTGTATTTCTTGAGACTTGAATGCTTCTGCGTCTATCCTTCAAACGGAATTCGATATCATCATCTAAATTGCATAGATGGTGTGTCAAGGATAGCTCAACAAACAACGTAAGAAGGAAGACTGTAGATGTAATGGGTCATGAGATATTTGCTCCCATATGGACATGTAATGGGTTTGACATAGCTCACCCTTGTATTTCTTGAGACTTTGATGCTTCTGCGTCTATCTGTCAAACGGAATTCGATATCGTCATCTAAATTGCATGGATTGTGTGTCAAGGATAGCTTAACAAACAACGTAAGAAGGAAGACTGTAGATGTAATGGGTCATGAGATATTTGCTTCCATATGGACATGTAATGGGTTTGACAAAGCTTACCCTTGTATTTCTTGAGACTTTGATGCTTCTGCGTCTATCTTTCAAACGGAATTCGATATCATCATCTAAATTGCGTGGATGGTGTCAAAGATAGCTTAAACAAACAACGTAAGAAGGAAGACTGTACATGTAATGGGTCATGAGATATTTGCTCCCATATGGACATGTAATGGGTTTGACATAGCTCACCCTTGTATTTCTTGAGACTTGAATGCTTCTGCGTCTATCTTTCAAACGGAATTCGATATCATCATCTTAATTGCATGGATGGTGCGCCAAGGATTGCTTAACAAACAACGTAAGAAGGAAGACTGTAGATGTAATGGGTCATGAGATATTTGCTCCCTTATGGACATGTAATGGGTTTGACAAAGCTTACCCTTGTATTTCTTGAGACTTTGATGCTTCTGCGTCTATCTTTCAAACGGAATTCGATATCGTCATCTTATTTGCATGGATGGTGTGCCAAGGATTGCTTAACAAACAACGTAAGAAGGAAGACTGTAGATGTAATGGGTCATGAGATATTTGCTCCCATATGGACATGTAATGGGTTTGACATAGCTCACCCTTGTATTTCTTGAGACTTTGATGCTTCTGCGTCTATCTTTCAAACGGAATTCGATATCATCATCTAAATTGCATGGATGTGTGGTGGACGTTTTGGCTGAAAATTCCAATAATATTGGCATACTAGAAATTATGAACTAATTGTCATTTTGTGGCATACAATACATACGTGGGAACGTCATAAACGTAGTCCAAACATACGCTACTGACAAAGGAAAGAATATATTAATTTGTAAAACTGCTAGCTTTATCTATATGGGATCCATATTCTCGAATCTAAACGAATTCAATATCATAAATTGTCCCAATCCGAGAAATAGATCCTTTCCACAAAGTGGTATTAATAAGGTAAAAGTGATGTTGAGAAAGCTTTAAGTAGATATGTTTCCCATATCTCTTGTATTAACTTGCAAAACTGAGGCCGAAGTGTTTCGTTGATCGCTCAACCCCGGTTCGATATACTATAACCTGCGAAGACTATATAAAGTTAGAGATAGTTTCCATATCTATAACGCGAAACCCTCTCACATCGATTTTGTTTCAATAGATCTGTGAACTATCTGGAAATCCCTTATGTGGTGCTCTGTATTCGATTTAGATATTTCTTGTTTATCCATTTTATACATTCATATAGAATGTTTACCATTTGTGACAGAACTCAAAAACATATTTTTCTGATTTTTTAATAACCATATTTTGTTCGCACTTTACTAATTCGTTTAGGTTCCAAGTCACAAAGTTCACATGAAAAGTAAAAATTCTTTTACACTTGTCTTTGCTTGCTCTAACTCCGTGTCCACGAACCAGACAAAGAAAAAATAGAAATCGGGCTTTACTACAGCGTAAAGAAGAATGTAAACATTGATTCTCATTAGCGGGTATGACTGCTGTGTCAACCTTACTCCCATAAGCACTGTTTGGCAAAACCTTGTACATTTCAATTTATAGAGTTGTCTGAAACAAAAATAAAACGAACCACAAGTAAAGAAGAGAGTAACTCCAACTCTATCCATGTTATACTCACTTATAATTCGAATTTATTATTTTAATTTTAATTATGGATGAAAATTTATCTCGTACTCTATGTGGCTGACTAAAAACTTTGTTTTTGGTTACACTTCTCTTTACTGACATTTCATTTTAAGTTTGTTTCATTGATACCTCGATCTCTCATTAATTTCACCACGGTAAAATATGAGTGGTTTATGTCTTGGGTAAAACCACTCACAGTATCTCACTATTAATTTGTTACAATTAATCCATTAAATACCATTTAAGTCAAAAATATAATAGTATTTATGAAATCTACGACGTTTATAGGGTATGATATATATAATTTTATATATATACTAGCTGACCCGGTTCCGCGTTGCTGGCCCGTCGTTTTGGATTTAGTAATCTATCTACAATGTATCTATCTAATATTGATACCTCTAGATATTCGAACCGAATTGACGATAAATCGACGTTTTGGTATAACCCTCATGCAATGGTATCTCCAGATGTAAAATAGAAAATTACTTTAATTATAGCCTCCACCATAATATGAAGGGTATAATCAACATTATGATTCTGATTGTAACACATCGG
>NW_027412328.1:0-40177 GCF_047663935.1 Musca autumnalis
TTGTATTGGAAAGTCATCTCCGGTGAACTTTTGTATTGGGAAAGTCATCTCCGGTGAACTTTTGTATTGGTAAAGTCATGCCCGGTGAACTTTTGTATTGGGAAAGTCATCTCGGTGAACTTTTGTATGGGAAAAGTCATCTCCGGTGAACTTTTGTATTGGGAAAGTCATGCCCGGTGAACTTTTGTATTGGGAAAGTCATGCCCGGTGAACTTTTGTATTGGGAAAGTCATCTCCGGTGAACTTTTGTATTGGGAAAGTCATGCCCGGTGAACTTTTTTATTGGGAAAGTCATGCCCGGTGAACTTTTGTATTGGAAAAGTCATCTCCGGTGAACTTTTGTATTGGGAAAGTCGGTGCCCGTGTGAACTTTTGTATTGGGAAAGTCATCTCCGGTGAACTTTTGTATTGGGAAAGTCATGCCCGGTGAACTTTTGTATTGGGAAAGTCATCTCCGGTGAACTTTTGTATTGGGAAAGTCATCTCCGGTGAACTTTTGTATAGGAAAAGTCATCTCCGGTGAACTTTTGTATTGGGAAAGTCATCTCCGGTGAACTTTTGTATGGGAAAAGTCATCTCCGGTGAACTTTTGTATTGGAAAGTCATGCCCGGTGAACTTTTGTTTTGGAAAGTCATGCCCCGGTGAACTTTTGTATTGGGAAAGTCATCTCCGGTGAACTTTTTTATGGGAAAAGTCATCTCCGGTGAACTTTTGTGTTGGGAAAGTCATCTCCGGTGAACTTTTGTATGGGAAAAGTCATCTCCGGTGAACTTTTGTATTGGGAAAGTCATCTCCGGTGAACTTTTGTATGGGAAAAGTCATCTCCGGTGAACTTTTGTATTGGGAAAGTCATCTCCGGTGAACTTTTGTATTGGAAAGTCATCTCGGTGAACTTTTGTATTGGGAAAGTCATCTCCGGTGAACTTTTGTATGGGAAAAGTCATCTCCGGTGAACTTTTGTATTGGGAAAGTCATGCCGGTGAACTTTTGTATTGGGAAAGTCATGCCCGGTGAACTTTTGTATTGGGAAGTCATGCCCGGTGAACTTTTATATTGGGAAAGTCATCTCCGGTGAACTTTTGTATGGGAAAAGTCATCTCCGGTGAACTTTTGTATGGGAAAAGTCATCTCCGGTGAACTTTTGTATGGGAAAGTCATGCCCGGTGAACTTTTGTATGGAAAGTCATCTCCGGTGAACTTTTGTATGGGAAAAGTCATCTCGGTGAACTTTTGTATGGGAAAAGTCATCTCCGGTGAACTTTTGTATGGGAAAAGTCATCTCCGGTGGAACTTTTGTATCGGAAAGTCATGCCCGGTGAACTTTTGTATGGGAAAAGTCATCTCCGGTGAACTTTTGTATTGGAAAAGTCATCTCCGTTGAACTTTTGTATTGGGAAAGTCATCTCCGGTGAACTTTGTATGGGAAAAGTCATCTCCGGTGAACTTTTGTATTGGGAAAGTCATCTCCGGTGAACTTTTGTATGGGAAAGTCATGCCCGGTGAACTTTTGTATGGGAAAGTCATCTCCGGTGAACTTTTGTATGGGAAAAGTCATCTCCGGTGAACTTTTGTATGGGAAAAGTCATCTCCGGTGAACTTTTGTATTGGGAAAGTCATCTCCGGTGAACTTTTGTATTGGAAAGTCATCTCCGTTGAACTTTTGTATTGGGAAAGTCATCTCCGGTGAACTTTGTATGGGAAAAGTCATCTCCGGTGAACTTTTGTATTGGGAAAGTCATCTCTGGTGAACTTTTGTATTGGGAAAGTCATCTCCGGTGAACTTTTGTATTGGGAAAGTCATCTCCGGTGAACTTTTGTATTGGGAAAGTCATCTCCGGTGAACTTTTGTATGGGAAAAGTCATCTCCGGTGAACTTTTGTATTGGGAAAGTCATCTCCGGTGAACTTTTGTATGGGAAAAGTCATCTCCGGTGAACTTTTGTATTGGGAAAGTCATGCCCGGTGAACTTTTGTTTGGGAAAGTCATGCCCGGTGAACTTTTGTATTGGGAAAGTCATCTCCGGTGAACTTTTGTATGGGAAAAGTCATCTCCGGTGAACTTTTGTGTTGGGAAAGTCATCTCCGGTGAACTTTTGTATGGGAAAAGTCATCTCCGGTGAACTTTTGTATTGGGAAAGTCATCTCCGGTGAACTTTTGTATGGGAAAAGTCATCTCCGGTGAACTTTTGTATTGGGAAAGTCATCTCCGGTGAACTTTTGTATTGGGAAAGTCATCTCCGGTCAACTTTTGTATTGGGAAAGTCATCTCCGGTGAACTTTTGTATGGGAAAAGTCATCTCCGGTGAACTTTTGTATTGGGAAAGTCATGCCCGGTGAACTTTTGTATTGGGAAAGTCATGCCCGGTGAACTTTTGTATTGGGAAAGTCATGCTCGGTGAACTTTTATATTGGGAAAGTCATCTCCGGTGAACTTTTGTATGGAAAAGTCATCTCCGGTGAACTTTTGTATGGGAAAAGTCATCTCCGGTGAACTTTTGTATCGGAAAGTCATGCCCGGTGAACTTTTGTATGGGAAAAGTCATCTCCGGTGAACTTTTGTATGGGAAAAGTCATCTCCGGTGAACTTTTGTATTGGGAAAGTCATCTCCGGTGAACTTTTGTATTGGGAAAGTCATCTCCGGTGAACTTTTGTATTGGGAAAGTCATCTCCGGTGAACTTTTGTATGGGAAAAGTCATCTCCGGTGAACTTTTGTATTGGGAAAGTCATCTCCGGTGAACTTTTGTATGGGAAAAGTCATCTCCGGTGAACTTTTATATTTGGGAAAGTCATGCCCGGTGAACTTTTGTATTGGGAAAGTCATGCCGGTGAACTTTTGTATTGGGAAAGTCGTGCCCGGTGAACTTTTGTATTGGGAAAGTCATGCCCGGTGAACTTTTGTATTGGGAAAGTCATCTCCGGTGAACTTTTGTATTGGGAAAGTCATCTCCGGTGAACTTTTGTATGGGAAAAGTCATCTCCGGTGAACTTTTGTATTGGAAAGTCATCTCCGGTGAACTTTTGTATTGGGAAAGTCATCTCCGGTGAACTTTTGTATTGGGAAAGTCATCTCCGGTGAACTTTTGTATGGGAAAAGTCATCTCCGGTGAACTTTTGTATTGGGAAAGTCATGCCCGGTGAACTTTTGTATTGGGAAAGTCGTGCCCGGTGAACTTTTGTATTGGGAAAGTCATGCCCGGTGACCTTTTATATTGGGAAAGTCATCTCCGGTGAACTTTTGTATTGGGAAAGTCGTGCCCGGTGAACTTTTGTATTGGGAAAGTCATCTCCGGTGAACTTTTGTATTGGGAAAGTCATCTCCGGTGAACTTTTGTATGGGAAAAGTCATCTCCGGTGAACTTTTGTATGGGAAAAGTCATCTCCGGTGAACTTTTGTATTGGGAAAGTCATCTCCGGTGAACTTTTGTATGGGAAAAGTCATCTCCGGTGAACTTTTGTATTGGGAAAGTCATGCCCGGTGAACTTTTATATTGGGAAAGTCATCTCCGGTGAACTTTTGTATTGGGAAAGTCATCTCCGGTGAACTTTTGTATGGGAAAAGTCATCTCCGGTGAACTTTTGTATTGGGAAAGTCATGCCCGGTGAACTTTTGTTTTGGGAAAGTCATGCCCGGTGAACTTTTGTATTGGGAAAGTCATCTCCGGTGAACTTTTGTATTGGGAAAGTCATCTCCGGTGAACTTTTGTATTGGGAAAGTCATCTCCGGTGAACTTTTTTATGGGAAAAGTCATGCCCGGTGAACTTTTGTATTGGGAAAGTCATGCCCGGTGAACTTTTGTATTGGGAAAGTCATCTCCGGTGAACTTTTGTATTGGAAAGTTATGCCCGGTGAACTTTTGTATTGGGAAAGTCATCTCCGGTGAACTTTTGTATTGGGAAAGTCATCTCCGGTGAACTTTTGTATTGGGAAAGTCATCTCCGGTGAACTTTTGTATTGGGAAAGTCATGCCCGGTGAACTTTTGTATTGGGAAAGTCATCTCCGGTGAACTTTTGTATGGGAAAAGTCATCTCCGGTGAACTTTTGTATGGAAAAGTCATCTCGGTGAACTTTTGTATGGAAAAGTCATCTCCGGTGAACTTTTGTATTGGGAAAGTCATCTCCGGTGAACTTTTGTATGGAAAAGTCATCTCCGGTGAACTTTTGTATTGGGAAAAGTCATCTCCGGTGAACTTTTGTATTGGGAAAGTCATCTCCGGTGAACTTTTGTATTGGAAAAGTCATCTCCGGGTGAACTTTTGTATGGGAAAAGTCATGCTCGGTGAACTTTTGTATTGGGAAAAGTCATGCCCGGTGAACTTTTGTATTGGGAAAGTCATCTTCCGGGAACTGGTTTGTATTGGGGAAGTCATGCCCGGTGAACTTTTGTATTGGGAAAGTCATCTCCGGTGAACTTTTGTATTGGGAAAGTCATCTCCGGTGAACTTTTGTATTGGGGAAAGTCATCTCCGGTGAACTTTTGTATTGGGAAAGTCATGCCCGGTGAACTTTTGTATTGGGAAAGTCATCTCCGGTGAACTTTTGTATGGGAAAAGTCATCTCCGGTGAACTTTTGTATGGGAAAAGTCATCTTCGGTGAACTTTTGTATGGGAAAAGTCATCTCCGGTGAACTTTTGTATTGGGAAAGTCATGCCCGGTGAACTTTTGTAATGGGAAAGTCATCTCCGGTGAACTTTTGTATGGGAAAAGTCATCTCCGGTGAACTTTTGTATGGGAAAAGTCATCTCCGGTGAACTTTTGTATGGGAAAAGTCATCTCCGGTGAACTTTTGTATTTGGAAAGTCATCTCCGGTGAACTTTTGTATTGGGAAAGTAGTGCCCGGTGAACTTTTGTATTGGGAAAGTCATGCCCGGTGAACTTTTGTATTGGGAAAGTCATGCCCGGTGAACTTTTATATTGGGAAAGTCATCTCCGGTGAACTTTTGTATGGGAAAAGTCATCTCCGGTGAACTTTTGTATTGGGAAAGTCATCTCCGGTGAACTTTTGTATGGGAAAAGTCATCTCCGGTGAACTTTTGTATTGGGAAAGTCATGCCCGGTGAACTTTTGTATTGGGAAAGTCATGCCCGGTGAACTTTTGTATTGGGAAAGTCATGCCCGGTGAACTTTTATATTGGGAAAGTCATCTCCGGTGAACTTTTGTATGGGAAAAGTCATCTCCGGTGAACTTTTGTATGGGAAAAGTCATCTCCGGTGAACTTTTGTATGGGAAAGTCATGCCCGGTGAACTTTTGTATGGGAAAAGTCATCTCCGGTGAACTTTTGTATGGGGAAAAGTCATCTCCGGTGAACTTTTGTATTGGGAAAGTCATCTCCGGTGAACTTTTGTATTGGGAAAGTCATCTCCGGTGAACTTTTGTATTGGGAAAGTCATCTCCGGTGAATTTTTGTATTGGAAAGTCATGCCCGGTGAACTTTTGTATTGGGAAAGTCATGCCCGGTGAACTTTTGTATGGGAAAAGTCATCTCCGGTGAACTTTTGTATGGGAAAAGTCATCTCCGGTGAACTTTTGTATGGGAAAAGTCATCTCCGGTGAGCTTTTTTATTGGGTAAGTCATCTCCGGTGAACTTTTGTATGGGGAAAAGTCATCTCCGGTGAACTTTTGTATTGGGAAAGTCATGCCCGGTGAACTTTTGTATTGGGAAAGTCATCTCCGGTGAACTTTTGTATGGGAAAAGTCATCTCCGGTGAACTTTTGTATGGGAAAAGTCATCTCCGGTGAACTTTTGTATGGGAAAAGTCATCTCCGGTGAACTTTTGTATTGGGAAAGTCATCTCCGGTGAACTTTTGTATTGGGAAAGTCGTGCCCGGTGAACTTTTGTATTGGGAAAGTCATGCCCGGTGAACTTTTATATTGGGAAAGTCATCTCCGGTGAACTTTTGTATTGGGAAAGTCATCTCCGGTGAACTTTTGTATGGGAAAAGTCATCTCCGGTGAACTTTTGTATTGGGAAAGTCATCTCCGGTGAACTTTTGTATTGGGAAAGTCATGCCCGGTGAACTTTTGTATTGGGAAAGTCATCTCCGGTGAACTTTTGTATTGGGAAAGTCATCTCCGGTGAACTTTTGTATTGGGAAAGTCATCTCCGGTGAACTTTTGTATTGGGAAAGTCATGCCCGGTGAACTTTTGTATTGGGAAAGTCATCTCCGGTGAACTTTTGTATGGGAAAAGTCATCTCCGGTGAACTTTTGTATGGGAAAAGTCATCTCCGGTGAACTTTTGTATGGGAAAAGTCTTCTCCGGTGAACTTTTGTATTGGGAAAGTCATGCCCGGTGAACTTTTGTATTGGGAAAGTCATCTCCGGTGAACTTTTGTATGGGAAAAGTCATCTCCGGTGAACTTTTGTATGGGAAAAGTCATCTCCGGTGAACTTTTGTATGGGAAAAGTCATCTCCGGTGAACTTTTGTATTGGGAAAGTCATCTCCGGTGAACTTTTGTATTGGGAAAGTCGTGCCCGGTGAACTTTTGTATTGGGAAAGTCATGCCCGGTGAACTTTTGTATTGGGAAAGTCATGCCCGGTGAACTTTTATATTGGGAAAGTCATCTCCGGTGAACTTTTGTATGGGAAAAGTCATCTCCGGTGAACTTTTGTATTGGGAAAGTCATCTCCGGTGAACTTTTGTATGGGAAAAGTCATCTCCGGTGAACTTTTGTATTGGGAAAGTCATTCCCGGTGAACTTTTGTATTGGGAAAGTCATGCCCGGTGAACTTTTGTATTGGGAAAGTCATGCCCGGTGAACTTTTATATTGGGAAAGTCATCTCCGGTGAACTTTTGTATGGGAAAAGTCATCTCCGGTGAACTTTTGTATGGGAAAAGTCATCTCCGGTGAACTTTTGTATGGGAAAGTCATGCCCGGTGAACTTTTGTATGGGAAAAGTCATCTCCGGTGAACTTTTGTATGGGAAAAGTCATCTCCGGTGAACTTTTGTATTGGGAAAGTCATCTCCGGTGAACTTTTGTATTGGGAAAGTCATCTCCGGTGAACTTTTGTATTGGGAAAGTCATCTCCGGTGAACTTTTGTATTGGGAAAGTCATGCCCGGTGAACTTTTGTATTGGGAAAGTCATGCCCGGTGAACTTTTGTATGGGAAAAGTCATCTCCGGTGAACTTTTGTATGGGAAAAGTCATCTCCGGTGAACTTTTGTATGGGAAAAGTCATCTCCGGTGAACTTTTGTATTGGGAAAGTCATCTCCGGTGAACTTTTGTATGGGAAAAGTCATCTCCGGTGAACTTTTGTATTGGGAAAGTCATGCCCGGTGAACTTTTGTATTGGGAAAGTCATCTCCGGTGAACTTTTGTATGGGAAAAGTCATCTCCGGTGAACTTTTGTATGGGAAAAGTCATCTCCGGTGAACTTTTGTATGGGAAAAGTAATCTCCGGTGAACTTTTGTATTGGGAAAGTCATCTCCGGTGAACTTTTGTATTGGGAAAGTCGTGCCCGGTGAACTTTTGTATTGGGAAAGTCATGCCCGGTGAACTTTTATATTGGGAAAGTCATCTCCGGTGAACTTTTGTATTGGGAAAGTCATCTCCGGTGAACTTTTGTATGGGAAAAGTCATCTCCGGTGAACTTTTGTATTGGGAAAGTCATCTCCGGTGAACTTTTGTATGGGAAAAGTCATCTCCGGTGAACTTTTGTATTGGGAAAGTCATCTCCGGTGAACTTTTGTATGGGAAAAGTCATCTCCGGTGAACTTTTGTATTGGGAAAGTCATCTCCGGTGAACTTTTGTATGGGAAAAGTCATCTCCGGTGAACTTTTGTATTGGGAAAGTCATGCCCGGTGAACTTTTGTATTGGGAAAGTCATCTCCGGTGAACTTTTGTATGGGAAAAGTCATCTCCGGTGAACTTTTGTATTGGGTAAGTCATCTCCGGTGAACTTTTGTATGGGAAAAGTCATCTCCGGTGAACTTTTGTATTGGGAAAGTCATCTCCGGTGAACTTTTGTATGGGAAAAGTCATCTCCGGTGAACTTTTGTATTGGGAAAGTCATCTCCGGTGAACTTTTGTATGGGAAAAGTCATCTCCGGTGAACTTTTGTATTGGGAAAGTCATCTCCGGTGAACTTTTGTATGGGAAAAGTCATCTCCGGTGAACTTTTGTATTGGGAAAGTCATCTCCGGTGAACTTTTGTTTTGGGAAAGTCATGCCCGGTGAACTTTTGTATTGGGAAAGTCATCTCCGGTGAACTTTTGTATTGGGAAAGTCATGCCCGGTGAACTTTTGTATGGGAAAAGTCATCTCCGGTGAACTTTTGTATGGGAAAAGTCATCTCCGGTGAACTTTTGTATGGGAAAAGTCATCTCCGGTGAACTTTTGTATTGGGAAAGTCATCTCCGGTGAACTTTTGTATGGGAAAAGTCATCTCCGGTGAACTTTTGTATTGGGAAAGTCATGCCCGGTGAACTTTTGTATTGGGAAAGTCATCTCCGGTGAACTTTTGTATGGGAAAAGTCATCTCCGGTGAACTTTTGTATGGGAAAAGTCATCTCCGGTGAACTTTTGTATTGGGAAAGTCATCTCCGGTGAACTTTTGTATGGGAAAAGTCATCTCCGGTGAACTTTTGTATGGGAAAAGTCATCTCCGGTGAACTTTTGTATGGGAAAAGTCATCTCCGGTGAACTTTTGTATTGGGAAAGTCATGCCCGGTGAACTTTTGTATGGGAAAAGTCATCTCCGGTGAACTTTTGTATTGGGAAAGTCATGCCCGGTGAACTTTTGTATTGGGAAAGTCATCTCCGGTGAAATTTTGTATGGGAAAAGTCATCTCCGGTGAACTTTTGTATTGGGAAAGTCATGCCCTGTGAACTTTTGTATTGGGAAAGTCATCTCCGGTGAACTTTTGTATTGGGAAAGTCATCTCCGGTGAACTTTTGTATTGGGAGAGTCATCTCCGGTGAACTTTTGTATTGGGAAAGTAATCTCCGGTGAACTTTTGTATGGGAAAAGTCATCTCCGGTGAACTTTTGTATTGGGAAAGTCATGCCCGGTGAACTTTTGTATTGGGAAAGTCATCTCCGGTGAACTTTTGTATGGGAAAAGTCATCTCCGCTGAACTTTTGTATGGGAAAAGTCATCTCCGGTGAACTTTTGTATTGGGAAAGTCATCTCCGGTGAACTTTTGTATGGGAAAAGTCATCTCCGGTGAACTTTTGTATGGGAAAAGTCATCTCCGGTGAACTTTTGTATTGGGAAAGTCATCTCCGGTGAACTTTTGTATTGGGAAAGTCATGCCCGGTGAACTTTTATATTGGGAAAGTCATGCCCGGTGAACTTTTGTATTGGGAAAGTCATCTCCGGTGAACTTTTGTATTGGGAAAGTCGTGCCCGGTGAACTTTTGTATTGGGAAAGTCATGCCCGGTGAACTTTTATATTGGGAAAGTCATCTCCGGTGAACTTTTGTATTGGGAAAGTCATCTCCGGTGAACTTTTGTATTGGGAAAGTCATGCCCGGTGAACTTTTGTATTGGGAAAGTCATGCCCGGTGAACTTTTGTATGGGAAAAGTCATCTCCGGTGAACTTTTATATTGGGAAAGTCATCTCCGGTGAACTTTTGTATTGGGAAAGTCATCTCCGGTGAACTTTTGTATTGGGAAAGTCATGCCCGGTGAACTTTTGTATTGGGAAAGTCATGCCCGGTGAACTTTTGTATGGGAAAAGTCATCTCCGGTGAACTTTTGTATGGGAAAAGTCATCTCCGGTGAACTTTTGTATGGGAAAAGTCATCTCCGGTGAACTTTTGTATTGGGAAAGTCATCTCCGGTGAACTTTTGTATGGGAAAAGTCATCTCCGGTGAACTTTTGTATTGGGAAAGTCATGCCCGGTGAACTTTTGTATTGGGAAAGTCATCTCCGGTGAACTTTTGTATGGGAAAAGTCATCTCCGGTGAACTTTTGTATTGGGAAAGTCATCTCCGGTGAACTTTTGTATGGGAAAAGTCATCTCCGGTGAACTTTTGTATTGGGAAAGTCATGCCCGGTGAACTTTTGTATTGGGAAAGTCATGCCCGGTGAACTTTTGTATTGGGAAAGTCATGCCCGGTGAACTTTTGTATGGGAAAAGTCATCTCCGGTGAACTTTTGTATGGGAAAAGTCATCTCCGGTGAACTTTTGTATGGGAAAAGTCATCTCCGGTGAACTTTTGTATTGGGAAAGTCATCTCCGGTGAACTTTTGTATGGGAAAAGTCATCTCCGGTGAACTTTTGTATTGGGAAAGTCATCTCCGGTGAACTTTTGTATTGGGAAAGTCATGCCCGGTGAACTTTTGTATTGGGAAAGTCATCTCCGGTGAACTTTTGTATTGTGAAAGTCATCTCCGGTGAACTTTTGTATTGGGAAAGTCATCTCCGGTGAACTTTTGTATGGGAAAAGTCATCTCCGGTGAACTTTTGTATTGGGAAAGTCATCTCCGGTGAACTTTTGTATTGGGAAAGTCATCTCCGGTGAACTTTTGTATGGGAAAGTCATCTCCGGTGAACTTTTGTATGGGAAAAGTCATCTCCGGTGAACTTTTGTATTGGGAAAGTCATCTCCGGTGAACTTTTGTATGGGAAAAGTCATGCCAGGTGAACTTTTATATTGGGAAAGTCATCTCCGGTGAACTTTTGTATTGGGAAAGTCATGCCCGGTGAACTTTTGTATTGGGAAAGTCATCTCCGGTGAACTTTTGTATTGGGAAAGTCATCTCCGGTGAACTTTTGTATGGGAAAAGTCATCTCCGGTGAACTTTTGTATTGGGAAAGTCATCTCCGGTGAACTTTTGTATTGGGAAAGTCGTGCCCGGTGAACTTTTGTATTGGGAAAGTCATCTCCGGTGAACTTTTGTATGGGAAAAGTCATCTCCGGTGAACTTTTGTATTGGGAAAGTCATCTCCGGTGAACTTTTGTATGGGAAAGTCATCTCCGGTGAACTTTTGTATGGGAAAAGTCATCTCCGGTGAACTTTTGTATGGGAAAAGTCATCTCCGGTGAACTTTTGTATTGGGAAAGTCATCTCCGGTGAACATTTGTATTGGGAAAGTCATCTCCGGTGAACTTTTGTATGGGAAAAGTCATCTCCGGTGAACTTTTGTATGGGAAAAGTCATCTCCGGTGAACTTTTGTATTGGGAAAGTCATCTCCGGTGAACTTTTGTATGGGAAAAGTCATCTCCGGTGAACTTTTGTATTGGGAAAGTCATCTCCGGTGAACTTTTGTATTGGGAAAGTCATCTCCGGTGAACTTTTGTATTGGGAAAGTCATCTCCGGTGAACTTTTGTATTGGGAAAGTCGTGCCCGGTGAACTTTTGTATTGGGAAAGTCATCTCCGGTGAACTTTTGTATGGGAAAAGTCATCTCCGGTGAACTTTTGTATTGTTAAAGTCATCTCCGGTGAACTTTTGTATTGGGAAAGTCATCTCCGGTGAACTTTTGTATTGGGAAAGTCATCTCCGGTGAACTTTTGTATTGGGAAAGTCATCTCCGGTGAACTTTTGTATGGGAAAAGTCATCTCCGGTGAACTTTTGTATGGGAAAGTCATGCCCGGTGAACTTTTGTATTGGGAAAGTCATCTCCGGTGAACTTTTGTATGGGAAAAGTCATCTCCGGTGAACTTTTGTATTGGGAAAGTCATCTCCGGTGAACTTTTGTATTGGGAAAGTCATCTCCGGTGAACTTTTGTATTGGGAAAGTCATCTCCGGTGAACTTTTATATTGGGGAAGTCATGCCCGGTGAACTTTTGTATTGGGAAAGTCATCTCCGGTGAACTTTTATATTGGGAAAGTCATCTCCGGTGAACTTTTGTATTGGGAAAGTCATGCCCGGTGAACTTTTGTATTGGGAAAGTCATCTCCGGTGAACTTTTGTATGGGAAAGTCATCTCCGGTGAACTTTTGTATGGGAAAAGTCATCTCCGGTGAACTTTTGTATTGGGAAAGTCATCTCCGGTGAACTTTTGTATGGGAAAACTCATCTCCGGTGAACTTTTGTATTGGGAAAGTCATCTCCGGTGAACTTTTGTATGGGAAAAGTCATCTCCGGTGAACTTTTGTATTGGGAAAGTCATCTCCGGTGAACTTTTGTATTGGGAAAGTCATCTCCGGTGAACTTTTGTATGGGAAAAGTCATCTGCTGTGAACTTTTGTATTGGGAAAGTCATGCCCGGTGAACTTTTGTATTGGGAAAGTCATCTCCGGTGAACTTTTGTATGGGAAAAGTCATCTCCGGTGAACTTTTGTATGGGAAAAGTCATCTCCGGTGAACTTTTGTATTGGGAAAGTCATCTCCGGTGAACTTTTGTATTGGGAAAGTCATCTCCGGTGAACTTTTGTATTGGGAAAGTCATCTCCGGTGAACTTTTGTATTGGGAAAGTCGTGCCCGGTGAACTTTTGTATTGGGAAAGTCATCTCCGGTGAACTTTTGTATGGGAAAAGTCATCTCCGGTGAACTTTTGTATTGTTAAAGTCATCTCCGGTGAACTTTTGTATTGGGAAAGTCATCTCCGGTGAACTTTTGTATTGGGAAAGTCATCTCCGGTGAACTTTTGTATTGGGAAAGTCATCTCCGGTGAACTTTTGTATGGGAAAAGTCATCTCCGGTGAACTTTTGTATGGGAAAGTCATGCCCGGTGAACTTTTGTATTGGGAAAGTCATCTCCGGTGAACTTTTGTATGGGAAAAGTCATCTCCGGTGAACTTTTGTATTGGGAAAGTCATCTCCGGTGAACTTTTGTATTGGGAAAGTCATCTCCGGTGAACTTTTGTATTGGGAAAGTCATCTCCGGTGAACTTTTATATTGGGGAAGTCATGCCCGGTGAACTTTTGTATTGGGAAAGTCATCTCCGGTGAACTTTTATATTGGGAAAGTCATCTCCGGTGAACTTTTGTATTGGGAAAGTCATGCCCGGTGAACTTTTGTATTGGGAAAGTCATCTCCGGTGAACTTTTGTATGGGAAAGTCATCTCCGGTGAACTTTTGTATGGGAAAAGTCATCTCCGGTGAACTTTTGTATTGGGAAAGTCATCTCCGGTGAACTTTTGTATGGGAAAACTCATCTCCGGTGAACTTTTGTATTGGGAAAGTCATCTCCGGTGAACTTTTGTATGGGAAAAGTCATCTCCGGTGAACTTTTGTATTGGGAAAGTCATCTCCGGTGAACTTTTGTATTGGGAAAGTCATCTCCGGTGAACTTTTGTATGGGAAAAGTCATCTCCTGTGAACTTTTGTATTGGGAAAGTCATGCCCGGTGAACTTTTGTATTGGGAAAGTCATCTCCGGTGAACTTTTGTATGGGAAAAGTCATCTCCGGTGAACTTTTGTATGGGAAAAGTCATCTCCGGTGAACTTTTGTATTGGGAAAGTCATCTCCGGTGAACTTTTGTATTGGGAAAGTCATCTCCGGTGAACTTTTGTATGGGAAAAGTCATCTCCGGTGAACTTTTGTATGGGAAAAGTCATCTCCGGTGAACTTTTGTATTGGGAAAGTCATCTCCGGTGAACTTTTGTATGGGAAAAGTCATGCCCGGTGAACTTTTGTATTGGGAAAGTCGTCTCCGGTGAACTTTTGTATGGGAAAAGTCATCTCAGGTGAACTTTTGTATTGGGAAAGTCATCTCCGGTGAACTTTTATATTGGGAAAGTCATCTCCGGTGAACTTTTGTATTGGGAAAGTCATCTCCGGTGAACTTTTATATTGGGAAAGTCATGCCCGGTGAACTTTTGTATTGGGAAAGTCATCTCCGGTGAACTTTTATATTGGGAAAGTCATCTCCGGTGAACTTTTGTATTGGGAAAGTCATGCCCGGTGAAGTTTTGTATTGGGAAAGTCATCTCCGGTGAACTTTTGTATGGGAAAGTCATCTCCGGTGAACTTTTGTATGGGAAAAGTCATCTCCGGTGAACTTTTGTATTGGGAAAGTCATCTCCGGTGAACTTTTGTATGGGAAAAGTCATCTCCGGTGAACTTTTGTATTGGGAAAGTCATCTCCGGTGAACTTTTGTATGGGAAAAGTCATCTCCGGTGAACTTTTGTATTGGGAAAGTCATCTCCGGTGAACTTTTGTATTGGGAAAGTCATCTCCGGTGAACTTTTGTATGGGAAAAGTCATCTCCGGGGAACTTTTGTATTGGGAAAGTCATGCCCGGTGATCTTTTGTATTGGGAAAGTCATATCCGGTGAACTTTTGTATTGGGAAAGTCATCTCCGGTGAACTTTTGTATGGGAAAAGTCATCTCCGGTGAACTTTTGTATTGGGAAAGTCATCTCCGGTGAACTTTTGTATTGGGAAAGTCATCTCCGGTGAACTTTTGTATGGGAAAAGTCATCTCCGGTGAACTTTTGTATGGGAAAAGTCATCTCCGGTGAACTTTTGTATGGGAAAAGTCATCTCCGGTGAACTTTTGTATTGGGAAAGTCATCTCCGGTGAACTTTTGTATTGGGAAAGTCATCTCCGGTGAACTTTTGTATTGGGAAAGTCATCTCCGGTGAACTTTTGTATGGGAAAAGTCATCTCCGGTGAACTTTTGTATTGGGAAAGTCATCTCCGGTGAACTTTTGTATGGGAAAAGTCATCTCCGGTGAACTTTTGTATTGGGAAAGTCATCTCCGGTGAACTTTTGTATGGGAAAGTCATCTCCGGTGAACTTTTGTATTGGGAAAGTCATCTCCGGTGAACTTTTGTATTGGGAAAGTCATCTCCGGTGAACTTTTGTATTGGGAAAGTCATCTCCGGTGAACTTTTGTATTGGGAAAGTCATCTCCGGTGAACTTTTGTATGGGAAAAGTCATCTCCGGTGAACTTTTGTATTGGGAAAGTCATCTCCGGTGAACTTTTGTATGGGAAAAGTCATCTCCGGTGAACTTTTGTATTGGGAAAGTCATCTCCGGTGAACTTTTGTATGGGAAAAGTCATCTCCGGTGAACTTTTGTATGGGAAAGTCATCTCCGGTGAACTTTTGTATTGGGAAAGTCATCTCCGGTGAACTTTTGTATGGGAAAAGTCATCTCCGGTGAACTTTTGTATTGGGAAAGTCATCTCCGGTGAACTTTTGTATTGGGAAAGTCATCTCCGGTGAACTTTTGTATTGGGAAAGTCATCTCCGGTGAACTTTTGTATGGGAAAAGTCATCTCCGGTGAACTTTTGTATGGGAAAAGTCATCTCCGGTGAACTTTTGTATTGGGAAAGTCATCTCCGGTGAACTTTTGTATTGGGAAAGTCATCTCCGGTGAACTTTTGTATGGGAAAAGTCATCTCCGGTGAACTTTTGTATTGGGAAAGTCATCTCCGGTGAACTTTTGTATTGGGAAAGTCATCTCCGGTGAACTTTTGTATGGGAAAAGTCATCTCCGGTGAACTTTTGTATTGGGAAAGTCATCTCCGGTGAACTATTGTATGGGAAAAGTCATCTCCGGTGAACTTTTGTATTGGGAAAGTCATCTCCGGTGAACTTTTGTATTGGGAAAGTCATCTCCGGTGAACTTTTGTATTGGGAAAGTCATCTCCGGTGAACTTTTGTATTGGGAAAGTCATGCCCGGTGAACTTTTATATTAGGAAAGTCATCTCCGGTGAACTTTTGTATTGGGAAAGTCATCTCCGGTGAACTTTTGTATGGGAAAAGTCATCTCCGGTGAACTTTTGTATTGGGAAAGTCATCTCCGGTGAACTTTTGTATTGGGAAAGTCATCTCCGGTGAACTTTTGTATTGGGAAAGTCATGCCCGGTGAACTTTTGTATTGGGAAAGTCGTGCCCGGTGAACTTTTGTATTGGGAAAGTCATGCCCGGTGAACTTTTGTATGGGAAAAGTCATCTCCGGTGAACTTTTGTATTGGGAAAGTCATCTCCGGTGAACTTTTGTATGGGAAAAGTCATCTCCGGTGAACTTTTGTATTGGGAAAGTCATCTCCGGTGAACTTTTGTATGGGAAAATTCATCTCCGGTGAACTTTTGTATTGGGATAGTCATGCCCGGTGAACTTTTATATTGGGAATGTCATCTCCGGTGAACTTTTGTATTGGGAAAGTCATCTCCGGTGAACTTTTGTATTGGGAAAGTCATCTCCGGTGAACTTTTGTATGGGAAAAGTCATCTCCGGTGAACTCTTGTATGGGAAAAGTCATCTCCGGTGAATTTTTGTATTGGGAAAGTCATCTCCGGTGAACTTTTGTATGGGAAAAGTCATCTCCGGTGAACTTTTGTATTGGGAAAGTCATGCCCGGTGAACTTTTGTATTGGGAAAGTCATCTCCGGTGAACTTTTGTATGGGAAAAGTCATCTCCGGTGAACTTTTGTATGGGAAAAGTCATCTCCGGTGAACTTTTGTATTGGGAAAGTCATCTCCGGTGAACTTTTGTATTGGGGAAGTCATGCCCGGTGAACTTTTGTATTGGGAAAGTCATGCCCGGTGAACTTTTATATTGGGAAAGTCATCTCCGGTGAACTTTTGTATTGGAAAGTCATCTCCGGTGAACTTTTGTATTGGGAAAGTCATGCCCGGTGAACTTTTGTATGGGAAAAGTCATCTCCGGTGAACTTTTGTATTGGGAAAGTCATCTCCGGTGAACTTTTGTATTGGGAAAGTCATCTCCGGTGAACTTTTGTATGGGAAAAGTCATCTCCGGTGAACTTTTGTATTGGGAAAGTCATCTCCGGTGAACTTTTGTATTGGGAAAGTCATCTCCGGTGAACTTTTGTATTGGGAAAGTTATCTCCGGTGAACTTTTGTATGGGAAAAGTCATCTCCGGTGAACTTTTGTATGGGAAAAGTCATCTCCGGTGAACTTTTGTATGGGAAAAGTCATCTCCGGTGAACTTTTGTATTGGGAAAGTCATCTCCGGTGAACTTTTATATTGGGAAAGTCATGCCCGGTGAACTTTTGTATTGGGAAAGTCATCTCCGGTGAACTTTTATATTGGGAAAGTCATCTCCGGTGAACTTTTGTATTGGGAAAGTCATCTCCGGTGAACTTTTGTATTGGGAAAGTCATCTCCGGTGAACTTTTGTATTGGGAAAGTCATCTCCGGTGAACTTTTGTATGGGAAAAGTCATCTCCGGTGAACTTTTGTATTGGGAAAGTCATCTCCGGTGAACTTTTGTATTGGGAAGGTCATCTCCGGTGAACTTTTGTATTGGGAAAGTCATCTCCGGTGAACTTTTGTATGGGAAAAGTCATCTCCGGTGAACTTTTGTATTGGGAAAGTCATCTCCGGTGAACTTTTGTATTGGGAAAGTCATCTCCGGTGAACTTTTGTATTGGGAAAGTCATCTCCGGTGAACTTTTGTATGGGAAAATTCATCTCCGGTGAACTTTTGTATTGGGAAAGTCATCTCCGGTGAACTTTTGTATTGGGAAAGTCATCTCCGGTGAACTTTTGTATGGGAAAAGTCATCTCCGGTGAACTTTTGTATTGGGAAAGTCATCTCCGGTGAACTTTTGTATTGGGAAAGTCATCTCCGGTGAACTTTTGTATGGGAAAAGTCATCTCCGGTGAACTTTTGTATGGGAAAAGTCATCTCCGGTGAACTTTTGTATTGGGAAAGTCATCTCCGGTGAACTTTTGTATTGGGAAAGTCATCTCCGGTGAACTTTTGTATTGGGAAAGTCATCTCCGGTGAACTTTTGTATTGGGAAAGTCATCTCCGGTGAACTTTTGTATTGGGAAAGTCATCTCCGGTGAACTTTTGTATTGGGAAAGTCATGCCCGGTGAACTTTTATATTGGGAAAGTCATCTCCGGTGAACTTTTGTATTGGGAAAGTCATCTCCGGTGAAATTTTGTATGGGAAAAGTCATCTCCGGTGAACTTTTGTATTGGGAAAGTCATCTCCGGTGAACTTTTGTATTGGGAAAGTCATCTCCGGTGAACTTTTGTATTGGGAAAGTCATGCCCGGTGAACTTTTGTATTGGGAAAGTCATGCCCGGTGAACTTTTATATTGGGAAAGTCATCTCCGGTGAACTTTTGTATTGGGAAAGTCATCTCCGGTGAACTTTTGTATTGGGAAAGTCATCTCCGGTGAACTTTTGTATGGGAAAAGTCATCTCCGGTGAACTTTTGTATGGGAAAAGTCATCTCCGGTGAACTTTTGTATTGGGAAAGTCATGCCCGGTGAACTTTTGTATGGGAAAAGTCATGCCCGGTGAACTTTTGTATTGGGAAAGTCATGCCCGGTGAACTTTTGTATTGGGAAAGTCATCTCCGGTGAACTTTTGTATTGGGAAAGTCATCTCCGGTGAACTTTTGTATTGGGAAAGTCATCTCCGGTGAACTTTTGTATTGGGAAAGTCATCTCCGGTGAACTTTTGTATTGGGAAAGTCATCTCCGGTGAACTTTTGTATGGGAAAAGTCATCTCCGGTGAACTTTTGTATTGGGAAAGTCATCTCCGGTGAACTTTTGTATTGGGAAAGTCATCTCCGGTGAACTTTTGTATGGGAAAAGTCATCTCCGGTGAACTTTTGTATGGGAAAAGTCATCTCCGGTGAACTTTTGTATTGGGAAAGTCATCTCCGGTGAACTTTTGTATTGGGAAAGTCATCTCCGGTGAACTTTTGTATTGGGAAAGTCATCTCCGGTGAACTTTTGTATTGGGAAAGTCATCTCCGGTGAACTTTTGTATTGGGAAAGTCATCTCCGGTGAACTTTTGTATTGGGAAAGTCATGCCCGGTGAACTTTTATATTGGGAAAGTCATCTCCGGTGAAATTTTGTATTGGGAAAGTCATCTCCGGTGAACTTTTGTATGGGAAAAGTCATCTCCGGTGAACTTTTGTATTGGGAAAGTCATCTCCGGTGAACTTTTGTATTGGGAAAGTCATCTCCGGTGAACTTTTGTATTGGGAAAGTCATGCCCGGTGAACTTTTGTATTGGGAAAGTCGTGCCCGGTGAACTTTTGTATTGGGAAAGTCATGCCCGGTGAACTTTTGTATGGGAAAAGTCATCTCCGGTGAACTTTTGTATTGGGAAAGTAATCTCCGGTGAACTTTTGTATGGGAAAAGTCATCTCCGGTGAACTTTTGTATTGGGAAAAGTCATCTCCGGTGAACTTTTGTATGGGAAAAGTCATGCCCGGTGAACTTTTGTATTGGGAAAGTCGTGCCCGGTGAACTTTTGTATTGGGAAAGTCATGCCCGGTGAACTTTTGTATGGGAAAAGTCATCTCCGGTGAACTTTTGTATTGGGAAAGTCATGCCCGGTGAACTTTTGTATTGGGAAAGTCGTGCACGGTGAACTTTTGTATTGGGAAAGTCATGCCCGGTGAACTTTTGTATGGGAAAAGTCATCTCCGGTGAACTTTTCTATTGGGAAAGTCATGTCCGGTGAACTTTTGTATTGGGAAAGTCATGCCCGGTGAACTTTTATATTGGGAAAGTCATCTCCGGTGAAATTTTGTATTGGGAAAGTCATCTCCGGTGAACTTTTGTATGGGAAAAGTCATCTCCGGTGAACTTTTGTATTGGGAAAGTCATCTCCGGTGAACTTTTGTATTGGGAAAGTCATCTCCGGTGAACTTTTGTATTGGGAAAGTCATCTCCGGTGAACTTTTGTATTGGGAAAGTCATCTCCGGTGAACTTTTGTATTGGGAAAGTCATCTCCGGTGAACTTTTGTATTGGGAAAGTCATCTCCGGTGAACTTTTGTATGGGAAAATTCATCTCCGGTGAACTTTTGTATTGGGAAAGTCATCTCCGGTGAACTTTTGTATTGGGAAAGTCATCTCCGGTGAACTTTTGTATGGGAAAAGTCATCTCCGGTGAACTTTTGTATTGGGAAAGTCATCTCCGGTGAACTTTTGTATTGGGAAAGTCATCTCCGGTGAACTTTTGTATGGGAAAAGTCATCTCCGGTGAACTTTTGTATGGGAAAAGTCATCTCCGGTGAACTTTTGTATTGGGAAAGTCATCTCCGGTGAACTTTTGTATTGGGAAAGTCATCTCCGGTGAACTTTTGTATTGGGAAAGTCATCTCCGGTGAACTTTTGTATTGGGAAAGTCATCTCCGGTGAACTTTTGTATTGGGAAAGTCATCTCCGGTGAACTTTTGTATTGGGAAAGTCATGCCCGGTGAACTTTTATATTGGGAAAGTCATCTCCGGTGAACTTTTGTATTGGGAAAGTCATCTCCGGTGAAATTTTGTATGGGAAAAGTCATCTCCGGTGAACTTTTGTATTGGGAAAGTCATCTCCGGTGAACTTTTGTATTGGGAAAGTCATCTCCGGTGAACTTTTGTATTGGGAAAGTCATGCTCGGTGAACTTTTGTATTGGGAAAGTCATGCCCGGTGAACTTTTATATTGGGAAATTCATCTCCGGTGAACTTTTGTATTGGGAAAGTCATCTCCGGTGAACTTTTGTATTGGGAAAGTCATCTCCGGTGAACTTTTGTATGGGAAAAGTCATCTCCGGTGAACTTTTGTATGGGAAAAGTCATCTCCGGTGAACTTTTGTATTGGGAAAGTCATGCCCGGTGAACTTTTGTATGGGAAAAGTCATGCCCGGTGAACTTTTGTATTGGGAAAGTCATGCCCGGTGAACTTTTGTATTGGGAAAGTCATCTCCGGTGAACTTTTGTATTGGGAAAGTCATCTCCGGTGAACTTTTGTATGGGAAAAGTCATCTCCGGTGAACTTTTGTATTGGGAAAGTCATCTCCGGTGAACTTTTGTATTGGGAAAGTCATCTCCGGTGAACTTTTGTATGGGAAAAGTCATCTCCGGTGAACTTTTGTATTGGGAAAGTCATCTCCGGTGAACTTTTGTATTGGGAAAGTCATCTCCGGTGAACTTTTGTATGGGAAAAGTCATCTCCGGTGAACTTTTGTATGGGAAAAGTCATCTCCGGTGAACTTTTGTATTGGGAAAGTCATCTCCGGTGAACTTTTGTATTGGGAAAGTCATCTCCGGTGAACTTTTGTATTGGGAAAGTCATCTCCGGTTAACTTTTGTATTGGGAAAGTCATCTCCGGTGAACTTTTGTATTGGGAAAGTCATCTCCGGTGAACTTTTGTATTGGGAAAGTCATGCCCGGTGAACTTTTATATTGGGAAAGTCATCTCCGGTGAAATTTTGTATTGGGAAAGTCATCTCCGGTGAACTTTTGTAAGGGAAAAGTCATCTCCGGTGAACTTTTGTATTGGGAAAGTCATCTCCGGTGAACTTTTGTATTGGGAAAGTCATCTCCGGTGAACTTTTGTATTGGGAAAGTCATGCCCGGTGAACTTTTGTATTGGGAAAGTCGTGCCCGGTGAACTTTTGTATTGGGAAAGTCATGCCCGGTGAACTTTTGTATGGGAAAAGTCATCTCCGGTGAACTTTTGTATTGGGAAAGTCATCTCCGGTGAACTTTTGTATGGGAAAAGTCATCTTCGGTGAACTTTTGTATTGGGAAAAGTCATCTCCGGTGAAATTTTGTATGGGAAAAGTCATGCCCGGTGAACTTTTGAATTGGGAAAGTCGTGCCCGGTGAACTTTTGTATTGGGAAAGTCATGCCCGGTGAACTTTTGTATGGGAAAAGTCATCTCCGGTGAACTTTTGTATTGGGAAAGTCATCTCCGGTGAACTTTTGTATGGGAAAAGTCATCTCCGGTGAACTTTTGTATTGGGAAAGTCATGCCCGGTGAACTTTTGTATTGGGAAAGTCGTGCACGGTGAACTTTTGTATTGGGAAAGTCATGCCCGGTGAACTTTTGTATGGGAAAAGTCATCTCCGGTGAACTTTTGTATTGGGAAAGTCATGTCCGGTGAACTTTTGTATTGGGAAAGTCATCTCCGGTGAACTTTTGTATTGGGAAAGTCATCTCCGGTGAACTTTTGTATTGGGAAAGTCATCTCCGGTGAACTTTTGTATGGGAAAAGTCATCTCCGGTGAACTTTTGTATTGGGAAAGTCATCTCCGGTGAACTTTTGTATGGGAAAAGTCATCTCCGGTGAACTTTTGTATTGGGAAAGTCATCTCCGGTGAACTTTTGTATTGGGAAAGTCATGCCCGGTGAACTTTTGTATTGGGAAAGTCGTGCCCGGTGAACTTTTGTATTGGGAAAGTCATGCCCGGTGAACTTTTGTATGGGAAAAGTCATCTCCGGTGAACTTTTGTATTGGAAAAGTCATGCCCGGTGAACTTTTGTATTGGGAAAGTCATCTCCGGTGAACTTTTGTATTGGTAAAGTCATCTCCGGTGAACTTTTGTATTGGGAAAGTCATCTCCGGTGAACTTTTGTATGGGAAAAGTCATCTCCGGTGAACTTTTGTATTGGGAAAGTCATCTCCGGTGAACTTTTGTATGGGAAAAGTCATCTCCGGTGAACTTTTGTATTGGGAAAGTCATGCCCGGTGAACTTTTGTATTGGGAAAGTCATGCCCGGTGAACTTTTATATTGGGAAAGTCATCTCCGGTGAACTTTTGTATTGGGAAAGTCATCTCCGGTGAACTTTTGTATTGGGAAAGTCATCTCCGGTGAACTTTTGTATGGGAAAAGTCATCTCCGGTGAACTTTTGTATGGGAAAAGTCATCTCCGGTGAACTTTTGTATTGGGAAAGTCATCTCCGGTGAACTTTTGTATGGGAAAAGTCATCTCCGGTGAACTTTTGTATTGGGAAAGTCATGCCCGGTGAACTTTTGTATTGGGAAAGTCATCTCCGGTGAACTTTTGTATGGGAAAAGTCATCTCCGGTGAACTTTTGTATGGGAAAAGTCATCTCCGGTGAACTTTTGTATGGGAAAAGTCATCTCCGGTGAACTTTTGTATTGCGAAAGTTATCTCCGGTGAACTTTTGTATTGGGAAAGTCATCTCCGGTGAACTTTTGTATTGGGAAAGTCATCTCCGGTGAACTTTTGTATGGGAAAAGTCATCTCCGGTGAACTTTTGTATTGGGAAAGTCATCTCCGGTGAACTTTTGTATTGGGAAAGTCATCTCCGGTGAACTTTTGTATTGGGAAAGTCGTGCCCGGTGAACTTTTGTATTGGGAAAATCATGCCCGGTGAACTTTTATATTGGGAAAGTCATCTCCGGTGAACTTTTGTATTGGGAAAGTCGTGCCCGGTGAACTTTTATATGGGAAAAGTCATCTCCGGTGAACTTTTGTATTGGGAAAGTCATCTCCGGTGAACTTTTGTATTGGGAAAGTCATCTCCGGTGAACTTTTGTATTGGGAAAGTCATCTCCGGTGAACTTTTGTATTGGGAAAGTCATCTCCGGTGAACTTTTGTATTGGGAAAGTCATCTCCGGTGAACTTTTGTATTGGGAAAGTCGTGCCCGGTGAACTTTTATATGGGAAAAGTCATCTCCGGTGAACTTTTGTATTGGGAAAGTCATGCACGGTGAACTTTTGTATTGGGAAAGTCATCTCCGGTGAACTTTTGTATGGGAAAAGTCATCTCCGGTGAACTTTTGTATTGGGAAAGTCATCTCCGGTGAACTTTTGTATTGGGAAAGTCATCTCCGGTGAACTTTTGTATGGGAAAAGTCATCTCCGGTGAACTTTTGTATTGGGAAAGTCATGCCCGGTGAACTTTTGTATTGGGAAAGTCATGCCCGGTGAACTTTTGTATTGGGAAAGTCATGCCCGGTGAACTTTTGTATTGGGAAAGTCATGCCCGGTGAACTTTTGTATTGGGAAAGTCATGCCCGGTGAACTTTTGTATTGGGAAAGTCATCTCCGGTAAACTTTTGTATTGGGAAAGTCATCTCCGGTGAACTTTTGTATGGGAAAAGTCATCTCCGGTGAACTTTTGTATTAAGAAAGTCATCTCCGGTGAACTTTTGTATGGGAAAAGTCATCTCCGGTGAACTTTTGTATTGGGAAAGTCATGTCCGGTGAACTTTTGTATGGGAAAAGTCATCTCCGGTGAACTTTTGTATTGGGAAAGTCATCTCCGGTGAACTTTTGTATGGGAAAAGTCATCTCCGGTGAACTTTTGTATGGGAAAAGTTATCTCCGGTGAACTTTTGTATTGGGAAAGTCATCTCCGGTGAACTTTTGTATTGGGAAAGTCATCTCCGGTGAACTTTTGTATGGGAAAAGTCATCTCCGGTGAACTTTTGTTTTGGGAAAGTCATGCCCGGTGAACTTTTATATTGGGAAAGTCATGCCCGGTGAACTTTTATATTGGGAAAAGTCATCTCCGGTGAACTTTTGTATTGGGAAAGTCATCTCCGGTTAACTTTTGTATTGGGAAAGTCATTTTCGGTGAACTTTTGTATGGGAAAAGTCATCTCCGGTGAAATTTTGTATTGGGAAAGTCATCTCCGGTGAACTTTTGTATTGGGAAAGTCATCTCCGGTGAACTTTTGTATGGGAAAAGTCATCTCCGGTGAACTTTTGTATTGGGAAAGTCATCTCCGGTGAACTTTTGTATGGGAAAAGTCATCTCCGGTGAACTTTTATATGGGAAAAGTCATCTCCGGTGAACTTTTGTATTGGGAAAGTCATCTCCGGTGAACTTTTGTATTGGGAAAGTCATCTCCGGTGAACTTTTGTATTGGGAAAGTCGTGCCCGGTGAACTTTTGTATTGGGAAAGTCATGCCCGGTGAACTTTTGTATGGGAAAAGTCATCTCCGGTGAACTTTTGTATTGGGAAAGTCATCTCCGGTGAACTTTTGTATTGGGAAAGTCATCTCCGGTGAACTTTTGTATGGGAAAAGTCATCTCCGGTGAACTTTTGTATTGGGAAAGTCATCTCCGGTGAACTTTTGTATTGGGAAAGTCATCTCCGGTGAACTTTTGTATTGGGAAAGTCATCTCCGGTGAACTTTTGTATTGGGAAAGTCATCTCCGGTGAACTTTTGTATGGGAAAAGTCATCTCCGGTGAACTTTTGTATTGGGAAAGTCATCTCCGGTGAACTTTTGTATTGGGAAAGTCATCTCCGGTGAACTTTTGTATGGGAAAAGTCATCTCCGGTGAACTTTTGTATTGGGAAAGTCATCTCCGGTGAACTTTTGTATTGGGAAAGTCATCTCCGGTGAACTTTTGTATGGGAAAAGTCATCTCCGGTGAACTTTTGTATTGGGAAAGTCATCTCCGGTGAACTTTTGTATGGGAAAAGTCATCTCCGGTGAACTTTTGTATTGGGAAAGTCATGCCCGGTGAACTTTTGTATTGGGAAAGTCATGCCCGGTGAACTTTTATATTGGGAAAGTCATCTCCGGTGAACTTTTGTATTGGGAAAGTCATCTCCGGTGAACTTTTGTATTGGGAAAGTCATCTCCGGTGAACTTTTGTATGGGAAAAGTCATCTCCGGTGAACTTTTGTATGGGAAAAGTCATCTCCGGTGAACTTTTGTATTGGGAAAGTCATCTCCGGTGAACTTTTGTATGGGAAAAGTCATCTCCGGTGAACTTTTGTATTGGGAAAGTCATGCCCGGTGAACTTTTGTATTGGGAAAGTCATCTCCGGTGAACTTTTGTATGGGAAAAGTCATCTCCGGTGAACTTTTGTATGGGAAAAGTCATCTCCGGTGAACTTTTGTATGGGAAAAGTCATCTCCGGTGAACTTTTGTATTGCGAAAGTCATCTCCGGTGAACTTTTTATTGGGAAAGTCATCTCCGGTGAACTTTTGTATTGGGAAAGTCATCTCCGGTGAACTTTTGTATGGGAAAAGTCATCTCCGGTGAACTTTTGTATTGGGAAAGTCATCTCCGGTGAACTTTTGTATTGGGAAAGTCATCTCCGGTGAACTTTTGTATTGGGAAAGTCGTGCCCGGTGAACTTTTGTATTGGGAAAATCATGCCCGGTGAACTTTTATATTGGGAAAGTCATCTCCGGTGAACTTTTGTATTGGGAAAGTCGTGCCCGGTGAACTTTTATATGGGAAAAGTCATCTCCGGTGAACTTTTGTATTGGGAAAGTCATCTCCGGTGAACTTTTGTATTGGGAAAGTCATCTCCGGTGAACTTTTGTATTGGGAAAGTCATCTCCGGTGAACTTTTGTATTGGGAAAGTCATCTCCGGTGAACTTTTGTATTGGGAAAGTCATCTCCGGTGAACTTTTGTATTGGGAAAGTCGTGCCCGTTTATATGGGAAAAGTCATCTCCGGTGAACTTTTGTATTGGGAAAGTCATGCCCGGTGAACTTTTGTATTGGGAAAGTCATCTCCGGTGAACTTTTGTATGGGAAAAGTCATCTCCGGTGAACTTTTGTATTGGGAAAGTCATCTCCGGTGAACTTTTGTATTGGGAAAGTCATCTCCGGTGAACTTTTGTATGGGAAAAGTCATCTCCGGTGAACTTTTGTATTGGGAAAGTCATGCCCGGTGAACTTTTGTATTGGGAAAGTCATGCCCGGTGAACTTTTGTATTGGGAAAGTCATGCCCGGTGAACTTTTGTATTGGGAAAGTCGTGCCCGGTGAACTTTTGTATTGGGAAAGTCATGCCCGGTGAACTTTTGTATTGGGAAAGTCATCTCCGGTAAACTTTTGTATTGGGAAAGTCATCTCCGGTGAACTTTTGTATGGGAAAAGTCATCTCCGGTGAACTTTTGTATTAAGAAAGTCATCTCCGGTGAACTTTTGTATGGAAAAAGTCATCTCCGGTGAACTTTTGTATTGGGAAAGTCATCTCCGGTGAACTTTTGTATGGGAAAAGTCATCTCCGGTGAACTTTTGTATTGGGAAAGTCATCTCCGGTGAACTTTTGTATGGGAAAAATCATCTCCGGTGAACTTTTGTATGGGAAAAGTCATCTCCGGTGAACTTTTGTATTGGGAAAGTCATCTCCGGTGAACTTTTGTATTGGGAAAGTCATCTCCGGTGAACTTTTGTATGGGAAAAGTCATCTCCGGTGAACTTTTGTTTTGGGAAAGTCATGCCCGATGAACTTTTATATTGGGAAAGTCATGCCCGGTGAACTTTTATATTGGGAAAAGTCATCTCCGGTGAACTTTTGTATTGGGAAAGTCATCTCCGGTGAACTTTTGTATTGGGAAAGTCATCTCCGGTGAACTTTTGTATGGGAAAAGTCATCTCCGGTGAACTTTTGTATTGGGAAAGTCATCTCCGGTGAACTTTTGTATTTTGAAAGTCATCTCCGGTGAACTTTTGTATGGGAAAAGTCATCTCCGGTGAACTTTTGTATTGGGAAAGTCATCTCCGGTGAACTTTTGTATGGGAAAAGTCATCTCCGGTGAACTTTTATATGGGAAAAGTCATCTCCGGTGAACTTTTGTATTGGGAAAGTCATCTCCGGTGAACTTTTGTATTGGGAAAGTCATCTCCGGTGAACTTTTGTATTGGGAAAGTCGTGCCCGGTGAACTTTTGTATTGGGAAAGTCATGCCCGGTGAACTTTTGTATGGGAAAAGTCATCTCCGGTGAACTTTTGTATTGGGAAAGTCATCTCCGGTGAACTTTTGTATTGGGAAAGTCATCTCCGGTGAACTTTTGTATGGGAAAAGTCATCTCCGGTGAACTTTTGTATTGGGAAAGTCATCTCCGGTGAACTTTTGTATTGGGAAAGTCATCTCCGGTGAACTTTTGTATTGGGAAAGTCATCTCCGGTGAACTTTTGTATTGGGAAAGTCATCTCCGGTGAACTTTTGTATGGGAAAAGTCATCTCCGGTGAACTTATGTATTGGGAAAGTCATCTCCGGTGAACTTTTGTATTGGGAAAGTCATCTCCGGTGAACTTTTGTATGGGAAAAGTCATCTCCGGTGAACTTTTGTATTGGGAAAGTCATCTGCGGTGAACTTTTGTATTGGGAAAGTCATCTCCGGTGAACTTTTGTATGGGAAAAGTCATCTCCGGTGAACTTTTGTATGGGAAAAGTCATCTCCGGTGAACTTTTGTATTGGGAAAGTCATCTCCGGTGAACTTTGTATTGGGAAAGTCATCTCCGGTGAACTTTTGTATTGGGAAAGTCATGCCCGGTGAACTTTTATATTGGGAAAGTCATCTCCGGTGAACTTTTGTATTGGGAAAGTCATCTCCGGTGAACTTTTGTATGGGAAAAGTCATCTCCGGTGAACTTTTGTATGGGAAAAGTCATCTCCGGTGAACTTTTGTATGGGAAAAGTCATCTCCGGTGAACTTTTGTTTTGGGAAAGTCATGCCCGGTGAACTTTTATATTGGGAAAGTCATGCCCGGTGAACTTTTATATTGGGAAAAGTCATCTCCGGTGAACTTTTGTATTGGGAAAGTCATCTCCGGTGAACTTTTGTATTGGGAAAGTCATCTCCGGTGAACTTTTGTATGGGAAAAGTCATCTCCGGTGAACTTTTGTATTGGGAAAGTCATCTCCGGTGAACTTTTGTATTGGGAAAGTCATCTCCGGTGAACTTTTGTATGGGAAAAGTCATCTCCGGTGAACTTTTGTATTGGGAAAGTCATCTCCGGTGAACTTTTGTATGGGAAAAGTCATCTCCGGTGAACTTTTATATGGGAAAAGTCATCTCCGGTGAACTTTTGTATTGGGAAAAGTCATCTCCGGTGAACTTTTGTATTGGGAAAGTCATCTCCGGTGAACTTTTGTATTGGGAAAGTCATCTCCGGTGAACTTTTGTATGGGAAAAGTCATCTCCGGTGAACTTTTGTATTAAGAAAGTCATCTCCGGTGAACTTTTGTATGGGAAAAGTCATCTCCGGTGAACTTTTGTATTGGGAAAGTCATCTCCGGTGAACTTTTGTATGGGAAAAGTCATCTCCGGTGAACTTTTGTATTGGGAAAGTCATCTCCGGTGAACTTTTGTATGGGAAAAGTCATCTCCGGTGAACTTTTGTATGGGAAAAGTCATCTCCGGTGAACTTTTGTATTGGGAAAGTCATCTCCGGTGAACTTTTGTATTGGGAAAGTCATCTCCGGTGAACTTTTGTATGGGAAAAGTCATCTCCGGTGAACTTTTGTTTTGGGAAAGTCATGCCCGGTGAACTTTTATATTGGGAAAGTCATGCCCGGTGAACTTTTATATTGGGAAAAGTCATCTCCGGTGAACTTTTGTATTGGGAAAGTCATCTCCGGTGAACTTTTGTATGGGAAAAGTCATCTCCGGTGAACTTTTGTATTGGGAAAGTCATCTCCGGTGAACTTTTGTATTGGGAAAGTCATCTCCGGTGAACTTTTGTATGGGAAAAGTCATCTCCGGTGAACTTTTGTATTGGGAAAGTCATCTCCGGTGAACTTTTGTATGGGAAAAGTCATCTCCGGTGAACTTTTATATGGGAAAAGTCATCTCCGGTGAACTTTTGTATTGGGAAAGTCATCTCCGGTGAACTTTTGTATTGGGAAAGTCATCTCCGGTGAACTTTTGTATTGGGAAAGTCGTGCCCGGTGAACTTTTGTATTGGGAAAGTCATGCCCGGTGAACTTTTGTATGGGAAAAGTCATCTCCGGTGAACTTTTGTATTGGGAAAGTCATCTCCGGTGAACTTTTGTATTGGGAAAGTCATCTCCGGTGAACTTTTGTATTGGGAAAAGTCATCTCCGGTGAACTTTTGTATGGGAAAAGTCATCTCCGGTGAACTTTTGTATGGGAAAAGTCATCTCCGGTGAACTTTTGTATTGGGAAAGTCATCTCCGGTGAACTTTTGTATTGGGAAAGTCATCTCCGGTGAACTTTTGTATGGGAAAAGTCATCTCCGGTGAACTTTTGTATGGGAAAAGTCATCTCCGGTGAACTTTTGTATTGGGAAAGTCATCTCCGGTGAACTTTTGTATTGGGAAAGTCATCTCCGGTGAACTTTTGTATTGGGAAAGTCATGCCCGGTGAACTTTTATATTGGGAAAGTCATCTCCGGTGAACTTTTGTATTGGGAAAGTCATCTCCGGTGAACTTTTGTATGGGAAAAGTCATCTCCGGTGAACTTTTGTATGGGAAAAGTCATCTCCGGTGAACTTTTGTATGGGAAAAGTCATGCCCGGTGAACTTTTGTATTGGGAAAGTCATCTCCGGTGAACTTTTGTATGGGAAAAGTCATCTCCGGTGAACTTTTGTATTGGGAAAAGTCATCTCCGGTGAACTTTTGTATGGGAAAAGTCATGCCCGGTGAACTTTTGTATTGGGAAAGTCGTGCCCGGTGAACTTTTGTATTGGGAAAGTCATGCCCGGTGAACTTTTGTATGGGAAAAGTCATCTCCGGTGAACTTTTGTATTGGGAAAGTCATCTCCGGTGAACTTTTGTATGGGAAAAGTCATCTCCGGTGAACTTTTGTATTGGGAAAGTCATCTCCGGTGAACTTTTGTATTGGGAAAGTCATGCCCGGTGAACTTTTGTATTGGGAAAGTCGTGCCCGGTGAACTTTTGTATTGGGAAAGTCATGCCCGGTGAACTTTTGTATGGGAAAAGTCATCTCCGGTGAACTTTTGT
Organism: Musca autumnalis; assembly: GCF_047663935.1. Classification (NCBI taxonomy): domain Eukaryota; kingdom Metazoa; phylum Arthropoda; class Insecta; order Diptera; family Muscidae; genus Musca; species Musca autumnalis. Next base: position 30,326 of record NW_027412328.1, read on the forward strand.
ATTGGGAAAGTCATGTCCGGTGAACTTTTGTATTGGGAAAGTCATCTCCGGTGAACTTTTGTATTGGGAAAGTCATCTCCGGTGAACTTTTGTATTGGGAAAGTCATCTCCGGTGAACTTTTGTATGGGAAAAGTCATCTCCGGTGAACTTTTGTATTGGGAAAGTCATCTCCGGTGAACTTTTGTATGGGAAAAGTCATCTCCGGTGAACTTTTGTATTGGGAAAGTCATCTCCGGTGAACTTTTGTATTGGGAAAGTCATGCCCGGTGAACTTTTGTATTGGGAAAGTCGTGCCCGGTGAACTTTTGTATTGGGAAAGTCATGCCCGGTGAACTTTTGTATGGGAAAAGTCATCTCCGGTGATCTTTTGTATTGGGAAAGTCATGCCCGGTGAACTTTTGTATTGGGAAAGTCATCTCCGGTGAACTTTTATATGGGAAAAGTCATCTCCGGTGAACTTTTGTATGGGAAAAGTCATCTCCGGTGAACTTTTGTATGGGAAAAGTCATCTCCGGTGAACTTTTGTATTGGGAAAGTCATCTCCGGTGAACTTTTGTATTGGGAAAGTCATCTCCGGTGAACTTTTGTATTGGGAAAGTCATCTCCGGTGAACTTTTGTATGGGAAAAGTCATCTCCGGTGAACTTTTGTATTGGGAAAGTCATCTCCGGTGAACTTTTGTATTGGGAAAGTCATCTCCGGTGAACTTTTGTATTGGGAAAGTCATCTCCGGTGAACTTTTGCATTGGGAAAGTCATCTCCGGTGAACTTTTGTATTGGGAAAGTCATCTCCGGTGAACTTTTGTATTGGGAAAGTCATGCCCGGTGAACTTTTATATTGGGAAAGTCATCTCCGGTGAACTTTTGTATTGGGAAAGTCATCTCCGGTGAACTTTTGTATGGGAAAAGCCATCTCCGGTGAACTTTTGTATTGGGAAAGTCATCTCCGGTGAACTTTTGTATTGGGAAAGTCATCTCCGGTGAACTTTTGCATTGGGAAAGTCATGCCCGGTGAACTTTTGTATTGGGAAAGTCGTGCCCGGTGAACTTTTGTATTGGGAAAGTCATGCCCGGTGAACTTTTGTATGGGAAAAGTCATCTCCGGTGAACTTTTGTATTGGGAAAGTCATCTCCGGTGAACTTTTGTATTGGGAAAGTCATCTCCGGTGAACTTTTGTATGGGAAAAGTCATCTCCGGTGAACTTTTGTATTGGGAAAGTCATCTCCGGTGAACTTTTGTATTGGGAAGTCATCTCCGGTGAACTTTTGTATGGGAAAAGTCATCTCCGGTGAACTTTTGTATTGGGAAAGTCATCTCCGGTGAACTTTTGTATTGGGAAAGTCATGCCCGGTGAACTTTTATATTGGGAAAGTCATCTCCGGTGAACTTTTGTATTGGGAAAGTCATCTCCGGTGAATTTTTGTATGGGAAAAGTCATCTCCGGTGAACTTTTGTATTGGGAAAGTCATCTCCGGTGAACTTTTGTATTGGGAAAGTCATCTCCGGTGAACTTTTGTATTGGGAAAGTCATGCCCGGTGAACTTTTGTATTGGGAAAGTCGTGCCCGGTGAACTTTTGTATTGGGAAAGTCATGCCCGGTGAACTTTTGTATGGGAAAAGTCATCTCCGGTGAACTTTTGTATTGGGAAAGTCATCTCCGGTGAACTTTTGTATTGGGAAAGTCATCTCCGGTGAACTTTTGTATGGGAAAAGTCATCTCCGGTGAACTTTTGTATTGGGAAAGTCATCTCCGGTGAACTTTTGTATTGGGAAAGTCATCTCCGGTGAACTTTTGTATGGGAAAAGTCATCTCCGGTGAACTTTTGTATTGGGAAAGTCATCTCCGGTGAACTTTTGTATTGGGAAAGTCATGCCCGGTGAACTTTTGTATTGGGAAAGTCGTGCCCGGTGAACTTTTGTATTGGGAAAGTCATGCCCGGTGAACTTTTATATTGGGAAAGTCATCTCCGGTGAACTTTTGTATTGGGAAAGTCGTGCCCGGTGAACTTTTATATGGGAAAAGTCATCTCCGGTGAACTTTTGTATTGGGAAAGTCATCTCCGGTGAACTTTTGTATTGGGAAAGTCATCTCCGGTGAACTTTTGTATTGGGAAAGTCATCTCCGGTGAACTTTTGTATTGGGAAAGTCATCTCCGGTGAACTTTTGTATTGGGAAAGTCATCTCCGGTGAACTTTTGTATTGGGAAAGTCGTGCCCGGTGAACTTTTATATGGGAAAAGTCATCTCCGGTGAACTTTTTTATTGGGAAAGTCATGCCCGGTGAACTTTTATATTGGGAAAGTCATCTCCGGTGAACTTTTGTATTGGGAAAGTCATCTCCGGTGAACTTTTGTATTGGGAAAGTCATCTCCGGTGAACTTTTGTATTGGGAAAGTCATCTCCGGTGAACTTTTGTATTGGGAAAGTCATCTCCGGTGAACTTTTGTATGGGAAAAGTCATCTCCGGTGAACTTTTGTATGGGAAAAGTCATCTCCGGTGAACTTTTGTATTGGGAAAGTCATCTCCGGTGAACTTTTGTATGGGAAAAGTCATCTCCGGTGAACTTTTGTATTGGGAAAGTCATCTCCGGTGAACTTTTGTATGGGAAAAGTCATCTCCAATGAACTTTTGTATTGGGAAAGTCATCTCCGGTGAACTTTTGTATGGGAAAAGTCATCTCCGGTGAACTTTTGTATTGGGAAAGTCATCTCCGGTGAACTTTTGTATGGGAAAAGTCATCTCCGGTGAACTTTTGTATTGGGAAAGTCATGCCCGGTGAACTTTTGTATTGGGAAAGTCATCTCCGGTGAACTTTTGTATGGGAAAAGTCATCTCCGGTGAACTTTTGTATTGGGAAAGTCATCTCCGGTTAACTTTTGTATTGGGAAAGTCATGCCCGGTGAACTTTTATATTGGGAAAGTCATCTCCGGTGAACTTTTGTATGGGAAAAGTCATCTCCGGTGAACTTTTGTATTGGGAAAGTCATCTCCGGTGAACATTTGTATTGGGAAAGTCATCTCCGGTGAACTTTTGTATGGGAAAAGTCATCTCCGGTGAACTTTTGTATTGGGAAAGTCATGCCCGGTGAACTTTTGTATTGGGAAAGTCATGCCCGGTGAACTTTTGTATTGGGAAAGTCATGCCCGGTGAACTTTTGTATTGGGAAAGTCGTGCCCGGTGAACTTTTGTATTGGGAAAGTCATGCCCGGTGAACTTTTGTATTGGGAAAGTCATCTCCGGTAAACTTTTGTATTGGGAAAGTCATCTCCGGTGAACTTTTGTATGGGAAAAGTCATCTCCGGTGAACTTTTGTATTGGGAAAGTCATCTCCGGTGAACTTTTGTATTGGGAAAGTCATCTCCGGTGAACTTTTGTATGGGAAAAGTCATCTCCGGTGAACTTTTGTATTGGGAAAGTCATGCCTGGTGAACTTTTGTATTGGGAAAGTCATGCCCGGTGAACTTTTGTATTGGGAAAGTCGTGCCCGGTGAACTTTTGTATTGGGAAAGTCATGCCCGGTGAACTTTTATATTGGGAAAGTCATCTCCGGTGAACTTTTGTATTGGGAAAGTCATCTCCGGTGAACTTTTGTATTGGGAAAGTCATCTCCGGTGAACTTTTGTATGGGAAAAGTCATCTCCGGTGAACTTTTGTTTTGGGAAAGTCATCTCCGGTGAACTTTTGTATTGGGAAAGTCATCTCCGGTGAACTTTTGTATTGGGAAAGTCATCTCCGGTGAACTTTTGTATTGGGAAAGTCATCTCCGGTGAACTTTTGTATGGGAAAAGTCATCTCCGGTGAACTTTTGTATTGGGAAAGTCATCTCCGGTGAACTTTTGTATTGGGAAAGTCATCTCCGGTGAACTTTTGTATGGGAAAAGTCATCTCCGGTGAACTTTTGTATTGGGAAAGTCATCTCCGGTGAACTTTTGTATTGGGAAAGTCATCTCCGGTGAACTTTTGTATTGGGAAAGTCATCTCCGGTGAACTTTTGTATTGGGAAAGTCATGCCCGGTGAACTTTTATATTGGGAAAGTCATCTCCGGTGAACTTTTGTATTGGGAAAGTCATCTCCGGTGAACTTTTGTATTGGGAAAGTCATGCCCGGTGAACTTTTATATTGGGAAAGTCATCTCCGGTGAACTTTTGTATTGGGAAAGTCATCTCCGGTGAACTTTTGTATGGGAAAAGTCATCTCCGGTGAACTTTTGTATGGGAAAAGTCATCTCCGGTGAACTTTTGTATGGGAAGAGTCATCTCCGGTGAACTTTTGTATTGGGAAAGTCATCTCCGGTGAACTTTTGTATTGGGAAAGTCATGCCCGGTGAACTTTTGTATTGGGAAAGTCATCTCCGGTGAACTTTTGTATGGGAAAAGTCATCTCCGGTGAACTTTTGTATTGGGAAAAGTCATCTCCGGTGAACTTTTGTATTGGGAAAGTCATCTCCGGTGAACTTTTGTATGGGAAAAGTCATCTCCGGTGAACTTTTGTATTGGGAAAGTCATGCCTGGTGAACTTTTGTATTGGGAAAGTCATGCCCGGTGAACTTTTGTATTGGGAAAGTCGTGCCCGGTGAACTTTTGTATTGGGAAAGTCATGCCCGGTGAACTTTTATATTGGGAAAGTCATCTCCGGTGAACTTTTGTATTAGGAAAGTCATCTCCGGTGAACTTTTGTATTGGGAAAGTAATGCCCGGTGAACTTTTGTATTGGGAAAGTCATGCCCGGTGAACTTTTGTATGGGAAAAGTCATCTCCGGTGAACTTTTGTATGGGAAAAGTCATCTCCGGTGAACTTTTGTATTAAGAAAGTCATCTCCGGTGAACTTTTGTATGGGAAAAGTCATCTCCGGTGAACTTTTGTATTGGGAAAGTCATGCCCGGTGAACTTTTGTATTGGGAAAGTCATCTCCGGTGAACTTTTGTATGGGAAAAGTCATCTCCGGTGAACTTTTGTATGGGAAAAGTCATCTCCGGTGAACTTTTGTATTGGGAAAGTCATCTCCGGTGAACTTTTGTATGGGAAAAGTCATCTCCGGTGAACTTTTGTATTGGGAAAGTCATCTCCGGTGAACTTTTGTATGGGAAAAGTCATCTCCGGTGAACTTTTGTATTGGGAAAGTCATCTCCGGTGAACTTTTGTATGGGAAAAGTCATCTCCGGTGAACTTTTGTATTGGGAAAGTCATCTCCGGTGAACTTTTGTATTGGGAAAGTCATCTCCGGTGAACTTTTGTATGGGAAAAGTCATCTCCGGTGAACTTTTGTATTGGGAAAGTCATCTCCGGTGAACTTTTGTATTGGGAAAGTCATCTCCGGTGAACTTTTGTATGAGAAAAGTCATCTCCGGTGAACTTTTGTATTGGGAAAGTCATCTCCGGTGAACTTTTGTATTGGGAAAGTCATCTCCGGTGAACTTTTGTATTGGGAAAGTCATCTCCGGTGAACTTTTGTATTGGGAAAGTCATCTCCGGTGAACTTTTGTATGAGAAAGTCATCTCCGGTGAACTTTGTATGGGAAAAGTCATCTCCGGTGAACTTTTGTATTGGGAAAGTCATCTCCGGTGAACTTTTGTATTGGGAAAGTCATCTCCGGTGAACTTTTGTATGGGAAAAGTCATCTCCGGTGAACTTTTGTATTGGGAAGTCATCTCCGGTGAACTTTTGTATGGGAAAGTCATTCCGGTGAACTTTTGTATGGGAAAAGTCATCTCCGGTGAACTTTTGTATGGGAAAAGTCATCTCCGTTGAACTTTTTGTATGGGAAAGTCATCTCCGGTGAACTTTTGTATGGGAAAAGTCATCTCCGGTGAACTTTTGTATGGGAAAAGTCATCTCCGGTGAACTTTTGTATTGGAAAGTCATCTCCGGTGAACTTTTTATATTGGGAAAGTCATGCCGGTGAACTTTTGTATTGGGAAAGTCATCTCCGGTGAACTTTTATATTGGGAAAGTCATCTCCGGTGAACTTTTGTATTGGGAAAGTCATCTCCGGTGAACTTTTGTATTGGGAAAGTCATCTCCGGTGAACTTTTGTATTGGGAAAGTCATCTCCGGTGAACTTTTGTATGGGAAAAAGTCATCTCCGGTGAACTTTTGTATGGGAAAAGTCATCTCCGGTGAACTTTTGTATGGGAAAAGTCATCTCCGGTGAACTTTTGTATTGGGAAAGTCATCTCCGGTGAACTTTTATATTGGGAAAGTCATGCCCGGTGAACTTTTGTATTGGGAAAGTCATCTCCGGTGAACTTTTATATTGGGAAAGTCATCTCCGGTGAACTTTTGTATTGGGAAAGTCATCTCCGGTGAACTTTTGTATTGGAAAGTCATCTCCGGTGAACTTTTGTATTGGGAAAGTCATCTCCGGTGAACTTTGTATGGGAAAAGTCATCTCCGGTGAACTTTGTATTGGGAAAAGTCATCTCCGGTGAACTTTTGTATTGGGAAAGTCATCTCCGGTGAACTTTTGTATTGGGAAAGTCATCTCCGGTGAACTTTTGTATGGGAAAAGTCATCTCCGGTGAACTTTTGTATTGGGAAAGTCATCTCCGGTGAACTTTTGTATGGGAAAAGTCATCTCCGGTGAACTTTTGTATTGGGAAAGTCATCTCCGGTGAACTTTTGTATTGGGAAAGTCATCTCCGGTGAACTTTTGTATTGGGAAAGTCATCTCCGGTGAACTTTTGTATTGGGAAAGTCATCTCCGGTGAACTTTTGTATTGGGAAAGTCATGCCCGGTGAACTTTTATATTGAGAAAGTCATCTCCGGTGAACTTTTGTATGGGAAAGTCGTGCCCGGTGAACTTTTGTATTGGGAAAAGTCATGCCCGGTGAACTTTTATATTGGGAAAGTCATCTCCGGTGAACTTTTGTATTGGGAAAGTCATGCCCGGTGAACTTTTATATGGGAAAAGTCATCTCCGGTGAACTTTTGTATTGGGAAAGTCATCTCCGGTGAACTTTTGTATTGGGAAAGTCATCTCCGGTGAACTTTTGTATTGGGAAAGTCATCTCCGGTGAACTTTTGTATTGGGAAAGTCATCTCCGGTGAACTTTTGTATTGGGAAAGTCGTGCCCGGTGAACTTTTATATGGGAAAAGTCATCTCCGGTGAACTTTGTATTGGGAAAGTCATGCCCGGTGAACTTTTATATTGGGAAAGTCATGCCCGGTGAACTTTTGTATTGGGAAAGTCATCTCCGGTGAACTTTTGTATTGGAAAGTCATCTCCGGTGAACTTTTGTATTGGGAAAGTCATCTCCGGTGAACTTTTGTATGGGAAAAGTCATCTCCGGTGAACTTTTGTATTGGGAAAGTCATCTCCGGTGAACTTTTGTATTGGGAAAGTCATCTCCGGTGAACTTTTGTATGGGAAAGTCATCTCCGGTGAACTTTTGTATTGGGAAAGTCATCTCCGGTGAACTTTTGTATTGGGAAAGTCATCTCCGGTGAACTTTTGTATTGGGAAAGTCATCTCCGGTGAACTTTTGTATTGGGAAAGTCATCTCCGGTGAACTTTTGTATGGGAAAAGTCATCTCCGGTGAACTTTTGTATGGGAAAAGTCATCTCCGGTGAACTTTTGTATTGGGAAAGTCATCTCCGGTGAACTTTTGTATTGGGAAAGTCATCTCCGGTGAACTTTTGTATGGAAAAGTCATCTCCGGTGAACTTTTGTATGGGAAAGTCATATCCGGTGAACTTTTGTATGGGAAAAGTCATCTCCGGTGAACTTTTGTATGGGAAAAGTCATCTCCGGTGAACTTTTGTATGGGAAAAGTCATCTCCGGTGAACTTTTGTATGGGAAAAGTCATCTCCGGTGAACTTTTGTATGGGAAAAAGTCATCTCCGGTGAACTTTTTGTATGGGAAAAGTGGATCTCCGGTGAACTTTTATATTGGGAAAGTCATGCCCGGTGAACTTTTGTATTGGGAAAGTCATCTCCGGTGAACTTTTATATTGGGAAAGTCATCTCCGGTGAACTTTTATATTGGGAAAGTCATCTCCGGTGAACTTTTGTATTGGGAAAGTCATCTCCGGTGAACTTTTGTATTGGGAAAGTCATCTCCGGTGAACTTTTGTATGGGAAAAGTCATCTCCGGTGAACTTTTGTATGGGAAAAGTCATCTCCGGTGAACTTTTGTATGGGAAAAGTCATCTCCGGTGAACTTTTGTATTGGGGAAAGTCATCTCCGGTGAACTTTATATTGGGAAAGTCATGCCCGGTGAACTTTTGTATTGGGAAAGTCATCTCCAGTGAACTTTTATATTGGGAAAGTCATCTCCGGTGAACTTTTGTATTGGGAAAGTCATCTCCGGTGAACTTTTGTATTGGGAAAGTCATCTCCGGTGAACTTTTGTATTGGGAAAAGTCATCTCCGGTGAACTTTTGTATGGGAAAAGTCATCTCCGGTGAACTTTGTATTGGGAAAGTCATCTCCGGTGAACTTTTGTATTGGGAAAAGTCATCTCCGGTGAACTTTTGTATTGGGAAAGTCATCTCCGGTGAACTTTTGTATGGAAAAGTCATCTCCGGTGAACTTTTGTATTGGGAAAGTCATCTCCGGTGAACTTTTGTATGGAAAAGTCATCTCCGGTGAACTTTTGTATTGGGAAAGTCATCTCCGGTGAACTTTGTATTGGGAAAGTCATCTCCGGTGAACTTTTGTATTGGGAAAGTCATCTCCGGTAAACTTTTGTATTGGGAAAGTCATCCCGGTGAACTTTTGTATTGGGAAAGTCATGCCCGGTGAACTTTTATATTGGGAAAGTCATCTCCGGTGAACTTTTGTATTGGGAAAGTCATGCCCGGTGAACTTTTATATTGGGAAAGTCATCTCCGGTGAACTTTTGTATTGGGAAAGTCGTGCCCGGTGAACTTTTATATGGGAAAAGTCATCTCCGGTGAACTTTTGTATTGGGAAAGTCATCTCCGGTGAACTTTTGTATTGGAAAGTCATCTCCGGTGAACTTTTTGTATTGGGAAAGTCATCTCCGGTGAACTTTTGTATTGGGAAAGTCATCTCCGGTGAACTTTTGTATTGGGAAAAGTCGTGCCCGGTGAACTTTTATATGGGAAAAGTCATCTCCGGTGAACTTTTGTATTGGGAAAGTCATGCCCGGTGAACTTTTATATTGGGAAAGTCATGGCCCCGGTGAACTTTTGTATTGGGAAAGTCATGCCCGGTGAACTTTGTATTGGGAAAGTCATCTCGGTGAACTTTTGTATTGGGAAAGTCATCTCCGGTGAAATTTTGTATTGGGAAAGTCATCTCCGGTGAACTTTTGTATGGGAAAGTCATCTCCGGTGAACTTTTTGTATGGAAAAGTCATCTCCGGTGACTTTTGTATTGGGAAAGTCATCTCCGGTGAACTTTTGTATGGGAAAAGTCATGTCCGGTGAACTTTTATATTGGAAAAGTCATCTCCGGTGAACTTTGTATTGGGAAAGTCATGCCCGGTGAACTTTTGTATTGGGAAAGTCATCTCCGGTGAACTTTTGTATTGGGAAAGTCATCTCCGGTGAACTTTGTATTGGAAAAGTCATCTCCGGTGAACTTTTGTATTGGGAAAGTCATCTCCGGTGAACTTTTGTATTGGGAAAGTCGTGCCCCGGTGAACTTTTGTATTGGGAAAAGTCATCTCCGGTGAACTTTTTGTATGGGAAAAGTCATCTCCGGTGAACTTTTGTATTGGGAAAGTCATCTCCGGTGAACTTTTGTATTGGGAAAGTCATGCCCGGTGAACTTTTGTATTGGGAAAGTCGTGCCCGGTGAACTTTTGTATGGGAAAAGTCATGCCCGGTGAACTTTTGTATGGGAAAAGTCATCTCCGGTGAACTTTTGTATTGGG
>NW_027412329.1:0-40165 GCF_047663935.1 Musca autumnalis
AGTCATGCCCGGTGAACTTTCGTATTGGGAAAGTCATCTCCGGTGAACTTTTGTATTAGGAAAGTCATGCCCGGTGAATTTTGTATTGGGAAAGTCATGCCCGGTGAACTTTTGTATTGGGAAAGTCATGCCCGGTGAACTTTTGTATTGGGAAAGTCATCCCCGGTGAACTTTTGTATTGGGAAAGTCATCTCCGGTGAACTTTTGTATTGGGAAAGTCATGCCCGTCAACTTTTGTATGGGAAAGTCATGCCCGGTGAACTTTTGTATTAGGAAAGTCATGCCCGGTGAACTTTTGTGTTGGGAAAGCCATGCCCGGTGAACTTTTGTATTGGGAAAGTCATACCCGGTGAATTTTGTATTGGGAAAGTCATGCCCGGTGAGTTTTTGTACTGGGAAAGTCATGCCCGGTGAACTTTTGTATTGGGAAAGTCATGCCCGGTGAACTTTTGTACTGGGAAAGTCATGCCCGGTGAACTTTTGTATTGGGAAAGTCATGCCCGGTGAACTTTTGCATGGGAAAAGTCATGCCCGGTGAACTTTTGTATTGGGAAAGTCATGCCCGGTGAACTTTTGTATTGGGAAAGTCATGCCCGGTGAACTTTTGTATTGGGAAAGTCATGCCCGGTCAACTTTTGTATGGGAAAAGTCATGCCCGGTGAACTTTTGTATTGGGAAAGTCATGCCCGGTGAACTTTTGCATGGGAAAAGTCATGCCCGGTGAACTTTTGTATTGGGAAAGTCATGCCCGGTGAACTTTTGTATTGGGAAAGTCATGCCCGGTGAACTTTTGTATTGGGAAAGTCATGCCCGGTGAACTTTTGTATTGGGAAAGTCATGCCCGGTGAACTTTTGTACTGGGAAAATCATTCCCGGTGAACTTTTGTATGGGAAAAGTCATGCCCGGTGAACTTTTGTATTGGGAAAGTCATGCCCGGTGAACTTTTGTATTGGGAAAGTCATGCCCGGTGAACTTTTGTATTGGAAAAGTCATGCCCGGTGAACTTTTGTATTGGGAAAGTCATGCCCGGTGAACTTTTGTTTTGGGAAAGTCATGCCCGGTGAACTTTTGTATTGGGAAAGTCATCTCCGGTGAACTTTTGTATTGGGAAATTCATGCCCGGTGAACTTTTGTATTGGGAAAGTCATGCCCGGTGAACTTTTGTATTGGGAAAGTCATGCCCGGTGAACTTTTGTATTGGAAAAGTCATGCCCGGTGAACTTTTGTTTTGGGAAAGTCATGCCCGGTGAACTTTTGTATTGGGAAAGTCATCTCCGGTGAACTTTTGTATTAGGAAAGTCATGCCCGGTGAATGTTGTATTGGGAAAGTCATGCCCGGTCAACTTTTGTATTGGGAAAGTCATGCCCGGTGAAGTTTTGTACTGGGAAAGTCATGCCCGGTGAACTTTTGTATTGGGAAAGTCATGCCCGGTGAACTTTTGTATTGGGAAAGTCATGCCCGGTGAACTTTTGTATTGGAAAAGTCATGCCCGGTGAACTTTTGTATTGGGAAAATCATGCCCGGTGAACTTTTGTATTGGGAAAGTCATGCCCGGTGAACTTTTGTATTGGGAAAGTCATGCCCGGTGAACTTTTGTATTGGGAAAGTCATGCCCGTCAACTTTTGTATGGGAAAGTCATGCCCGGTGAACTTTTGTATTGGAAAAGTCATGCCCGGTGAACTTTTGTATTGGGAAAGTCATGCCCGGTGAACTTTTGTATTGGGAAAGTCATGCCCGGTGAACTTTTGTATTGGGAAAGTCATGCCCGGTGAACTTTTGTATTGGGAAAGTCATGCCCGGTGAACTTTTGTATTGGGAAAGTCATGCCCGGTGAACTTTTGTATTGGGAAAGTCATGCCCGGTGAACTTTTGTGTTGGGAAATCCATGCCCGGTGAACTTTTGTATTGGGAAAGACATGCCCGGTGAACTTTTGTATTAGGAAAGTCATGCCCGGTGAATTTTGTTTTTGTAAAGTCATGCCCGGTCAACTTTTGTATTGGGAAAGTCATGCCCGGTGAACTTTTGTATTGGGAAAATCATGCCCGGTGAACTTTTGTATGGGAAAAGTCATCTCCGGTGAACTTTTGTATAAGGAAAGTCATGCCCGGTGAATTTTGTATTGGGAAAGTCATGCCCGGTGAACTTTTGTATTGGGAAAGTCATGCCCGGTGAACTTTTGTATTGGGACAGTCATCTCCGGTGAACTTTTGTATTAGGAAAGTCATGCCCGGTGAATTTTGTATTGGGAAAGTCATGCCCGGTGAACTTTTGTATTGGGAAAGTCATGCCCGGTGAACTTTTGTATTGGGAAAGTCATGCCCGGTGAACTTTTGTATTGGGAAAGTCATGCCCAATGAACTTTTGTATTGGAAAAGTCATGCCCGGTGAACTTTTGTATTGGGAAAGTCATGCCCGATGAACTTTTGTATTGGAAAAGTCATGCCCGGTGAACTTTTGTATTGGGAAAGTCATGCCCGGTGAACTTTTGTATTGGGAAAGTCATGCCCGGTGAACTTTTGTATTGGGAAAGTCATGCCCGGTGAACTTTTGTATTGGGAAAGTCATGCCGGTGAACTTTTGTATTGGGAAAGTCATGCCCGGTGAACTTTTGTATTGGGAAAGTCATCTCCGGTGAACTTTTGTATTGGGAAAGTCATGCCCGTCAACTTTTGTATGGGAAAGTCATGCCCGGTGAACTTTTGTATTAAGAAAGTCATGCCCGGTGAACTTTTGTGTTGGGAAAGCCATGCCCGGTGAACTTTTGTATTGGGAAAGTCATACCCGGTGAATTTTGTATTGGGAAAGTCATGCCCGGTGAGTTTTTGTACTGGGAAAGTCATGCCCGGTGAACTTTTGTATTGGGAAAGTCATGCCCGGTGAACTTTTGTACTGGGAAAGTCATGCCCGGTGAACTTTTGTATTGGGAAAGTCATGCCCGGTGAACTTTTGCATGGGAAAAGTCATGCCCGGTGAACTTTTGTATTGGGAAAGTCATGCCCGGTGAACTTTTGTATTGGGAAAGTCATGCCCGGTGAACTTTTGTATTGGGAAAGTCATGCCCGGTCAACTTTTGTATGGGAAAAGTCATGCCCGGTGAACTTTTGTATTGGGAAAGTCATGCCCGGTGAACTTTTGCATGGGAAAAGTCATGCCCGGTGAACTTTTGTATTGGGAAAGTCATGCCCGGTAAACTTTTGTATTGGGAAAGTCATGCCCGGTGAACTTTTGTATTGGGAAAGTCATGCCCGGTGAACTTTTGTATTGGGAAAGTCATGCCCGGTGAACTTTTGTACTGGGAAAATCATTCCCGGTGAACTTTTGTATGGGAAAAGTCATGCCCGGTGAACTTTTGTATTGGGAAAGTCATGCCCGGTGAACTTTTGTATTGGGAAAGTCATGCCCGGTGAACTTTTGTATTGGAAAAGTCATGCCCGGTGAACTTTTGTATTGGGAAAGTCATGCCCGGTGAACTTTTGTTTTGGGAAAGTCATGCCCGGTAAACTTTTGTATTGGGAAAGTCATCTCCGGTGAACTTTTGTATTGGGAAATTCATGCCCGGTGAACTTTTGTATTGGGAAAGTCATGCCGGTGAACTTTTGTATTGGGAAAGTCATGCCCGGTGAACTTTTGTATTGGAAAAGTCATCTCCGGTGAACTTTTGTATTAGGAAAGTCATGCCCGGTGAATTTTGTATTGGGAAAGTCATGCCCGGTCAACTTTTGTATTGGGAAAGTCATGCCCGGTGAAGTTTTGTACTGGGAAAGTCATGCCCGGTGAACTTTTGTATTGGGAAAGTCATGCCCGGTCAACTTTTGTATTGGGAAAGTCATGCCCGGTGAAGTTTTGTACTGGGAAAGTCATGCCCGGTGAACTTTTGTATTGGGAAAGTCATGCCCGGTGAACTTTTGTATTGGGAAAGTCATGCCCGGTGAACTTTTGTATTGGAAAAGTCATGCCCGGTGAACTTTTGTATTGGGAAAATCATGCCCGGTGAACTTTTGTATTGGGAAAGTCATGCCCGGTGAACTTTTGTATTGGGAAAGTCATCTCCGGTGAACTTTTGTATTGGGAAAGTCATGCCCGTCAACTTTTGTATGGGAAAGTCATGCCCGGTGAACTTTTGTATTGGAAAAGTCATGCCCGGTGAACTTTTGTATTGGGAAAGTCATGCCCGGGTGAACTTTTGTATTGGGAAAGTCATGCCCGGTGAACTTTTGTATTGGGAAAGTCATGCCCGGTGAACTTTTGTATTGGGAAAGTCATGCCCGGTGAACTTTTGTATTGGGAAAGTCATGCCCGGTGAACTTTTGTGTTGGGAAATCCATGCCCGGTGAACTTTTGTATTGGGAAAGACATGCCCGGTGAACTTTTGTATTAGGAAAGTCATGCCCGGTGAATTTTGTATTGGGAAAGTCATGCCAGGTCAACTTTTGTATTGGGAAATCCATGCCCGGTGAACTTTTGTATTGGGAAAGACATGCCCGGTGAACTTTTGTATTAGGAAAGTCATGCCCGGTGAATTTTGTATTGGGAAAGTCATGCCAGGTCAACTTTTGTATTGGGAAAGTCATGCCCGGTGAACTTTTGTATTGGGAAAGTCATGCCCGGTGAACTTTTGTATTGGGACAGTCATCTCCGGTGAACTTTTGTATTAGGAAAGTCATGCCCGGTGAATTTTGTATTGGGAAAGTCATGCCCGGTGAACTTTTGTATTGGGAAAGTCATGCCCGGTGAACTTTTGTATTGGGAAAGTCATGCCCGGTGAACTTTTGTATTGGGAAAGTCATGCCCGATGAACTTTTGTATTGGAAAAGTCATGCCCGGTGAACTTTTGTATTGGGAAAGTCATGCCCGATGAACTTTTGTATTGGAAAAGTCATGCCCGGTGAACTTTTGTATTGGGAAAGTCATGCCCGGTGAACTTTTGTATTGGGAAAGTCATGCCCGGTGAACTTTTGTATTGGGAAAGTCATGCCCGGTGAACTTTTGTATTGGGAAAGTCATGCCCGGTGAACTTTTGTATTGGGAAAGTCATGCCCGGTGAACTTTTGTATTGGGAAAGTCATGCCCGGTGAACTTTTGTATTGGGAAAGTCATGCCCGGTGAACTTTTGTATTGGGAAAGTCATCTCCGGTGAACTTTTGTATTGGGAAAGTCATGCCCGGTGAACTTTTGCATGGGAAAAGTCATGCCCGGTGAACTTTTGTATTGGGAAAGTCATGCCCGGTGAACTTTTGTATTGGGAAAGTCATGCCCGGTGAACTTTTGTATTGGGAAAGTCATGCCCGGTCAACTTTTGTATTGGGAAAGTCATGCCCGGTCAACTTTTGTATGGGAAAAGTCATGCCCGGTGAACTTTTGTATTGGGAAAGTCATGCCCGGTGAACTTTTGTATTGGGAAAGTCATCTCCGGTGAACTTTTGTATTGGGAAAGTCATGCCCGGTGAACTTTTGTATTGGGAAAGTCATGCCCGGTGAACTTTTGTATTGGGAAAGTCATGCCCGGTGAACTTTTGTATTGGGAAAGTCATGCCCGATGAACTTTTGTATTGGAAAAGTCATGCCCGGTGAACTTTTGTATTGGGAAAGTCATGCCCGATGAACTTTTGTATTGGAAAAGTCATGCCCGGTGAACTTTTGTATTGGGAAAGTCATGCCCGGTGAACTTTTGTATTGGGAAAGTCATGCCCGGTGAACTTTTGTATTGGGAAAGTCATGCCCGGTGAACTTTTGTATTGGGAAAGTCATGCCCGGTGAACTTTTGTATTGGGAAAGTCATGCCCGGTGAACTTTTGTATTGGGAAAGTCATGCCCGGTGAACTTTTGTATTGGGAAAGTCATGCCCGGTGAACTTTTGTATTGGGAAAGTCATGCTCGGTGAACTTTTGTATTGGGAAAGTCATCTCCGGTGAACTTTTGTATTGGGAATGTCATGCCCGGTCAACTTTTGTATTGCGAAAGTCATGCCCGGTGAACTTTTGTATGGGAAAAGTCATGCCCGGTGAACTTTTGTATTGGGAAAGTCATCTCCGGTGAACTTTTGTATTGGGAAAGTCATGCCCGTCAACTTTTGTATGGAAAAGTCATGCCCGGTGAATTTTTGTATTAGGAAAGTCATGCCCGGTGAACTTTTGTGTTGGGAAAGCCATGCCCGGTGAACTTTTGTATTGGGAAAGTCATGCCCGGTGAATTTTGTATTGGGAAAGTCATGCCCGGTGAGTTTTTGTACTGGGAAAGTCATGCCCGGTGAACTTTTGTATTGGGAAAGTCATGCCCGGTGAACTTTTGTACTGGGAAAGTCATGCCCGGTGAACTTTTGTATTGGGAAAGTCATGCCCGGTGAACTTTTACATGGGAAAAGTCATGCCCGGTGAACTTTTGTATTGGGAAAGTCATGCCCGGTGAACTTTTGTATTGGGAAAGTCATGCCCGGTGAACTTTTGTATTGGGAAAGTCATGCCCGGTCAACTTTTGTATGGGAAAAGTCATGCCCGGTCAACTTTTGTATTGGGAAAGTCATGCCCGGTGAACTTTTGCATGGGAAAAGTCATGCCCGGTGAACTTTTATATTGGGAAAGTCATGCCCGGTGAACTTTTGTATTGGGAAAGTCATGCCCGGTGAACTTTTGTATTGGGAAAGTCATGCCCGGTGAACTTTTGTATTGGGAAAGTCATGCCCGGTGAACTTTTGTATTGGGAAAGTCATGCCCGGTGAACTTTTGTATTGGAAAAGTCATGCCCGGTGAACTTTTGTATTGGGAAAGTCATGCCCGGTGAACTTTTGTTTTGGGAAAGTCATGCCCGGTGAACTTTTGTATTGGGAAAGTCATCTCCGGTGAACTTTTGTATTGGGAAATTCATGCCCGGTGAACTTTTGTATTGGGAAAGTCATGCCCGGTGAACTTTTGTATTGGGAAAGTCATGCCCGGTGAACTTTTGTATTGGAAAAGTCATGCCCGGTGAACTTTTGTTTTGGGAAAGTCATGCCCGGTGAACTTTTGTATTGGGAAAGTCATCTCCGGTGAACTTTTGTATTAGGAAAGTCATGCCCGGTGAATTTTGTATTGGGAAAGTCATGCCCGGTCAACTTTTGTATTGGGAAAGTCATGCCCGGTGAAGTTTTGTACTGGGAAAGTCATGCCCGGTGAACTTTTGTATTGGGAAAGTCATGCCCGGTGAACTTTTGTATTGGGAAAGTCGTGCCAGGTCAACTTTTGTATTGGGAAAGTCATGCCCGGTGAACTTTTGTATTGGGAAAATCATGCCCGGTGAACTTTTGTATGGGAAAAGTCATCTCCGGTGAACTTTTGTATAAGGAAAGTCATGCCCGGTGAATTTTGTATTGGGAAAGTCATGCCCGGTGAACTTTTGTATTGGGAAAGTCATGCCCGGTGAACTTTTGTATTGGGACAGTCATCTCCGGTGAACTTTTGTATTAGGAAAGTCATGCCCGGTGAACTTTTGTATTGGGAAAGTCATCTCCGGTGAACTTTTGTATTGGGAAAGTCATGCCCGTCAACTTTTGTATGGAAAAGTCATGCCCGGTGAACTTTTGTATTGGGAAAGTCATGCCCGATGAACTTTTGTATTGGAAAAGTCATGCCCGGTGAACTTTTGTATTGGGAAAGTCATGCCCGATGAAGTTTTGTATTGGAAAAGTCATGCCCGGTGAACTTTTGTATTGGGAAAGTCATGCCCGGTGAACTTTTGTATTGGGAAAGTCATGCCCGGTGAAGTTTTGTATTGGGAAAGTCATGCCCGGTGAACTTTTGTATTGGGAAAGTCATGCCCGGTGAACTTTTGTATTGGGAAAGTCATGCCCGGTGAACTTTTGTATTGGGAAAGTCATGCCCGGTGAACTTTTGTATTGGGAAAGTCATGCCCGGTGAACTTTTGTATTGGGAAAGTCATCTCCGGTGAACTTTTGTATTGGGAAAGTCATGCCCGGTGAACTTTTGCATGGGAAAAGTCATGCCCGGTGAACTTTTGTATTGGAAAGTCATGCCCGGTGAACTTTTGTATTGGGAAAGTCATGCCCGGTGAACTTTTGTATTGGGAAAGTCATGCCCGGTCAACTTTTGTATTGGGAAAGTCATGCCCGGTCAACTTTTGTATGGGAAAAGTCATGCCCGGTGAACTTTTGTATGGGAAAGTCATGCCCGGTGAACTTTTGTATTGGGAAAGTCATCTCCGGTGAACTTTTGTATTGGGAAAGTCATGCCCGGTGAACTTTTGTATTGGGAAAGTCATGCCCGGTGAACTTTTGTATTGGGAAAGTCATGCCCGGTGAACTTTTGTATTGGGAAAGTCATGCCCGATGAACTTTTGTATTGGAAAAGTCATGCCCGGTGAACTTTTGTATTGGGAAAGTCTTGCCCGATGAACTTTTGTATTGGAAAAGTCATGCCCGGTGAACTTTTGTATTGGGAAAGTCATCTCCGGTGAACTTTTGTATAAGGAAAGTCATGCCCGGTGAATTTTGTATTGGGAAAGTCATGCCCGGTGAACTTTTGTATTGGGAAAGTCATGCCCGGTGAACTTTTGTATTGGGACAGTCATCTCCGGTGAACTTTTGTATTAGGAAAGTCATGCCCGGTGAATTTTGTATTGGGAAAGTCATGCCCGGTGAACTTTTGTATTGGGAAAGTCATGCCCGGTGAACTTTTGTATTAGGAAAGTCATGCCCGGTGAACTTTTGTGTTGGGAAAGCCATGCCCGGTGAACTTTTGTATTGGGAAAGTCATGCCCGGTGAATTTTGTATTGGGAAAGTCATGCCCGGTGAGTTTTTGTACTGGGAAAGTCATGCCCGGTGAACTTTTGTATTGGGAAAGTCATGCCCGGTGAACTTTTGTACTGGGAAAGTCATGCCCGGTGAACTTTTGTATTGGGAAAATCATGCCCGGTGAACTTTTACATGGGAAAAGTCATGCCCGGTGAACTTTTGTGTTGGGAAAGTCATGCCCGGTGAACTTTTGTATTGGGAAAGTCATGCCCGGTGAACTTTTGTATTGGGAAAGTCATGCCCGGTCAACTTTTGTATGGGAAAAGTCATGCCCGGTGAACTTTTGTATTGGGAAAGTCATGCCCGGTGAACTTTTGCATGGGAAAAGTCATGCCCGGTGAACTTTTGTATTGGGAAAGTCATGCCCGGTGAACTTTTGTATTGGGAAAGTCATGCCCGGTGAACTTTTGTATTGGGAAAGTCATGCCCGGTGAACTTTTGTATTGGGAAAGTCATGCCCGGTGAACTTTTGTATTGGGAAAGTCATGCCCGGTGAACTTTTGTATTGGAAAAGTCATGCCCGGTGAACTTTTGTATTGGGAAAGTCATGCCCGGTGAACTTTTGTTTTGGGAAAGTCATGCCCGGTGAACTTTTGTATTGGGAAAGTCATCTCCGGTGAACTTTTGTATTGGGAAATTCATGCCCGGTGAACTTTTGTATTGGGAAAGTCATGCCCGGTGAACTTTTGTATTGGGAAAGTCATGCCCGGTGAACTTTTGTATTGGAAAAGTCATGCCCGGTGAACTTTTGTTTTGGGAAAGTCATGCCCGGTGAACTTTTGTATTGGGAAAGTCATCTCCGGTGAACTTTTGTATTAGGAAAGTCATGCCCGGTGAATTTTGTATTGGGAAAGTCATGCCCGGTCAACTTTTGTATTGGGAAAGTCATGCCCGGTGAAGTTTTGTACTGGGAAAGTCATGCCCGGTGAACTTTTGTATTGGGAAAGTCATGCCCGGTGAACTTTTGTATTGGGAAAGTCGTGCCAGGTCAACTTTTGTATTGGGAAAGTCATGCCCGGTGAACTTTTGTATTGGGAAAATCATGCCCGGTGAACTTTTGTATGGGAAAAGTCATCTCCGGTGAACTTTTGTATAAGGAAAGTCATGCCCGGTGAATTTTGTATTGGGAAAGTCATGCCCGGTGAACTTTTGTATTGGGAAAGTCATGCCCGGTGAACTTTTGTATTGGGACAGTCATCTCCGGTGAACTTTTGTATTAGGAAAGTCATGCCCGGTGAATTTTGTATTGGGAAAGTCATGCCCGGTGAACTTTTGTATTGGGAAAGTCATGCCCGGTGAACTTTTGTATTGGGAAAGTCATGCCCGGTGAACTTTTGTATTGGGAAAGTCATGCCCGATGAACTTTTGTATTGGAAAAGTCATGCCCGGTGAACTTTTGTATTGGGAAAGTCATGCCCGATGAAGTTTTGTATTGGAAAAGTCATGCCCGGTGAACTTTTGTATTGGGAAAGTCATGCCCGGTGAACTTTTGTATTGGGAAAGTCATGCCCGGTGAACTTTTGTATTGGGAAAGTCATGCCCGGTGAACTTTTGTATTGGGAAAGTCATGCCCGGTGAACTTTTGTATTGGGAAAGTCATGCCCGGTGAACTTTTGTATTGGGAAAGTCATGCCCGGTGAACTTTTGTATTGGGAAAGTCATGCCCGGTGAACTTTTGTATTGGGAAAGTCATCTCCGGTGAACTTTTGTATTGGGAAAGTCATGCCCGGTGAACTTTTGCATGGGAAAAGTCATGCCCGGTGAACTTTTGTATTGGGAAAGTCATGCCCGGTGAACTTTTGTATTGGGAAAGTCATGCCCGGTGAACTTTTGTATTGGGAAAGTCATGCCCGGTCAACTTTTGTATTGGGAAAGTCATGCCCGGTCAACTTTTGTATGGGAAAAGTCATGCCCGGTGAACTTTTGTATTGGGAAAGTCATGCCCGGTGAACTTTTGTATTGGGAAAGTCATCTCCGGTGAACTTTTGTATTGGGAAAGTCATGCCCGGTGAACTTTTGTATTGGGAAAGTCATGCCCGGTGAACTTTTGTATTGGGAAAGTCATGCCCGGTGAACTTTTGTATTGGGAAAGTCATGCCCGATGAACTTTTGTATTGGAAAAGTCATGCCCGGTGAACTTTTGTATTGGGAAAGTCATGCCCGATGAACTTTTGTATTGGAAAAGTCATGCCCGGTGAACTTTTGTATTGGGAAAGTCATGCCCGGTGAACTTTTGTATTGGGAAAGTCATGCCCGGTGAACTTTTGTATTGGGAAAGTCATGCCCGGTGAACTTTTGTATTGGGAAAGTCATGCCCGGTGAACTTTTGTATTGGGAAAGTCATGCCCGGTGAACTTTTGTATTGGGAAAGTCATGCCCGGTGAACTTTTGTATTGGGAAAGTCATGCTCGGTGAACTTTTGTATTGGGAAAGTCATCTCCGGTGAACTTTTGTATTGGGAAAGTCATGCCCGGTCAACTTTTGTATTGGGAAAGTCATGCCCGGTGAACTTTTGTATGGGAAAAGTCATGCCCGGTGAACTTTTGTATTGGGAAAGTCATCTCCGGTGAACTTTTGTATTGGGAAAGTCATGCCCGTCAACTTTTGTATGGAAAAGTCATGCCCGGTGAATTTTTGTATTAGGAAAGTCATGCCCGGTGAACTTTTGTGTTGGGAAAGCCATGCCCGGTGAACTTTTGTATTGGGAAAGTCATGCCCGGTGAATTTTGTATTGGGAAAGTCATGCCCGGTGAGTTTTTGTACTGGGAAAGTCATGCCCGGTGAACTTTTGTATTGGGAAAGTCATGCCCGGTGAACTTTTGTATTGGGAAAGTCATCTCCGGTGAACTTTTGTATTGGGAAAGTCATGCCCGGTGAACTTTTGTATTGGGAAAGTCATGCCCGGTGAACTTTTGTATTGGGAAAGTCATGCCCGGTGAACTTTTGTATTGGGAAAGTCATGCCCGATGAACTTTTGTATTGGAAAAGTCATGCCCGGTGAACTTTTGTATTGGGAAAGTCATGCCCGATGAACTTTTGTATTGGAAAAGTCATGCCCGGTGAACTTTTGTATTGGGAAAGTCATGCCCGGTGAACTTTTGTATTGGGAAAGTCATGCCCGGTGAACTTTTGTATTGGGAAAGTCATGCCCGGTGAACTTTTGTATTGGGAAAGTCATGCCCGGTGAACTTTTGTATTGGGAAAGTCATGCCCGGTGAACTTTTGTATTGGGAAAGTCATGCCCGGTGAACTTTTGTATTGGGAAAGTCATGCCCGGTGAACTTTTGTATTGGGAAAGTCATGCTCGGTGAACTTTTGTATTGGGAAAGTCATCTCCGGTGAACTTTTGTATTGGGAATGTCATGCCCGGTCAACTTTTGTATTGCGAAAGTCATGCCCGGTGAACTTTTGTATGGGAAAAGTCATGCCCGGTGAACTTTTGTATTGGGAAAGTCATCTCCGGTGAACTTTTGTATTGGGAAAGTCATGCCCGTCAACTTTTGTATGGAAAAGTCATGCCCGGTGAATTTTTGTATTAGGAAAGTCATGCCCGGTGAACTTTTGTGTTGGGAAAGCCATGCCCGGTGAACTTTTGTATTGGGAAAGTCATGCCCGGTGAATTTTGTATTGGGAAAGTCATGCCCGGTGAGTTTTTGTACTGGGAAAGTCATGCCCGGTGAACTTTTGTATTGGGAAAGTCATGCCCGGTGAACTTTTGTACTGGGAAAGTCATGCCCGGTGAACTTTTGTATTGGGAAAGTCATGCCCGGTGAACTTTTACATGGGAAAAGTCATGCCCGGTGAACTTTTGTATTGGGAAAGTCATGCCCGGTGAACTTTTGTATTGGGAAAGTCATGCCCGGTGAACTTTTGTATTGGGAAAGTCATGCCCGGTCAACTTTTGTATGGGAAAAGTCATGCCCGGTCAACTTTTGTATTGGGAAAGTCATGCCCGGTGAACTTTTGCATGGGAAAAGTCATGCCCGGTGAACTTTTATATTGGGAAAGTCATGCCCGGTGAACTTTTGTATTGGGAAAGTCATGCCCGGTGAACTTTTGTATTGGGAAAGTCATGCCCGGTGAACTTTTGTATTGGGAAAGTCATGCCCGGTGAACTTTTGTATTGGGAAAGTCATGCCCGGTGAACTTTTGTATTGGAAAAGTCATGCCCGGTGAACTTTTGTATTGGGAAAGTCATGCCCGGTGAACTTTTGTTTTGGGAAAGTCATGCCCGGTGAACTTTTGTATTGGGAAAGTCATCTCCGGTGAACTTTTGTATTGGGAAATTCATGCCCGGTGAACTTTTGTATTGGGAAAGTCATGCCCGGTGAACTTTTGTATTGGGAAAGTCATGCCCGGTGAACTTTTGTATTGGAAAAGTCATGCCCGGTGAACTTTTGTTTTGGGAAAGTCATGCCCGGTGAACTTTTGTATTGGGAAAGTCATCTCCGGTGAACTTTTGTATTAGGAAAGTCATGCCCGGTGAATTTTGTATTGGGAAAGTCATGCCCGGTCAACTTTTGTATTGGGAAAGTCATGCCCGGTGAAGTTTTGTACTGGGAAAGTCATGCCCGGTGAACTTTTGTATTGGGAAAGTCATGCCCGGTGAACTTTTGTATTGGGAAAGTCGTGCCAGGTCAACTTTTGTATTGGGAAAGTCATGCCCGGTGAACTTTTGTATTGGGAAAATCATGCCCGGTGAACTTTTGTATGGGAAAAGTCATCTCCGGTGAACTTTTGTATAAGGAAAGTCATGCCCGGTGAATTTTGTATTGGGAAAGTCATGCCCGGTGAACTTTTGTATTGGGAAAGTCATGCCCGGTGAACTTTTGTATTGGGACAGTCATCTCCGGTGAACTTTTGTATTAGGAAAGTCATGCCCGGTGAACTTTTGTATTGGGAAAGTCATCTCCGGTGAACTTTTGTATTGGGAAAGTCATGCCCGTCAACTTTTGTATGGAAAAGTCATGCCCGGTGAACTTTTGTATTGGGAAAGTCATGCCCGATGAACTTTTGTATTGGAAAAGTCATGCCCGGTGAACTTTTGTATTGGGAAAGTCATGCCCGATGAAGTTTTGTATTGGAAAAGTCATGCCCGGTGAACTTTTGTATTGGGAAAGTCATGCCCGGTGAACTTTTGTATTGGGAAAGTCATGCCCGGTGAAGTTTTGTATTGGGAAAGTCATGCCCGGTGAACTTTTGTATTGGGAAAGTCATGCCCGGTGAACTTTTGTATTGGGAAAGTCATGCCCGGTGAACTTTTGTATTGGGAAAGTCATGCCCGGTGAACTTTTGTATTGGGAAAGTCATGCCCGGTGAACTTTTGTATTGGGAAAGTCATCTCCGGTGAACTTTTGTATTGGGAAAGTCATGCCCGGTGAACTTTTGCATGGGAAAAGTCATGCCCGGTGAACTTTTGTATTGGGAAAGTCATGCCCGGTGAACTTTTGTATTGGGAAAGTCATGCCCGGTGAACTTTTGTATTGGGAAAGTCATGCCCGGTCAACTTTTGTATTGGGAAAGTCATGCCCGGTCAACTTTTGTATGGGAAAAGTCATGCCCGGTGAACTTTTGTATTGGGAAAGTCATGCCCGGTGAACTTTTGTATTGGGAAAGTCATCTCCGGTGAACTTTTGTATTGGGAAAGTCATGCCCGGTGAACTTTTGTATTGGGAAAGTCATGCCCGGTGAACTTTTGTATTGGGAAAGTCATGCCCGGTGAACTTTTGTATTGGGAAAGTCATGCCCGATGAACTTTTGTATTGGAAAAGTCATGCCCGGTGAACTTTTGTATTGGGAAAGTCTTGCCCGATGAACTTTTGTATTGGAAAAGTCATGCCCGGTGAACTTTTGTATTGGGAAAGTCATCTCCGGTGAACTTTTGTATAAGGAAAGTCATGCCCGGTGAATTTTGTATTGGGAAAGTCATGCCCGGTGAACTTTTGTATTGGGAAAGTCATGCCCGGTGAACTTTTGTATTGGGACAGTCATCTCCGGTGAACTTTTGTATTAGGAAAGTCATGCCCGGTGAATTTTGTATTGGGAAAGTCATGCCCGGTGAACTTTTGTATTGGGAAAGTCATGCCCGGTGAACTTTTGTATTAGGAAAGTCATGCCCGGTGAACTTTTGTGTTGGGAAAGCCATGCCCGGTGAACTTTTGTATTGGGAAAGTCATGCCCGGTGAATTTTGTATTGGGAAAGTCATGCCCGGTGAGTTTTTGTACTGGGAAAGTCATGCCCGGTGAACTTTTGTATTGGGAAAGTCATGCCCGGTGAACTTTTGTACTGGGAAAGTCATGCCCGGTGAACTTTTGTATTGGGAAAATCATGCCCGGTGAACTTTTACATGGGAAAAGTCATGCCCGGTGAACTTTTGTGTTGGGAAAGTCATGCCCGGTGAACTTTTGTATTGGGAAAGTCATGCCCGGTGAACTTTTGTATTGGGAAAGTCATGCCCGGTCAACTTTTGTATGGGAAAAGTCATGCCCGGTGAACTTTTGTATTGGGAAAGTCATGCCCGGTGAACTTTTGCATGGGAAAAGTCATGCCCGGTGAACTTTTGTATTGGGAAAGTCATGCCCGGTGAACTTTTGTATTGGGAAAGTCATGCCCGGTGAACTTTTGTATTGGGAAAGTCATGCCCGGTGAACTTTTGTATTGGGAAAGTCATGCCCGGTGAACTTTTGTATTGGGAAAGTCATGCCCGGTGAACTTTTGTATTGGAAAAGTCATGCCCGGTGAACTTTTGTATTGGGAAAGTCATGCCCGGTGAACTTTTGTTTTGGGAAAGTCATGCCCGGTGAACTTTTGTATTGGGAAAGTCATCTCCGGTGAACTTTTGTATTGGGAAATTCATGCCCGGTGAACTTTTGTATTGGGAAAGTCATGCCCGGTGAACTTTTGTATTGGGAAAGTCATGCCCGGTGAACTTTTGTATTGGAAAAGTCATGCCCGGTGAACTTTTGTTTTGGGAAAGTCATGCCCGGTGAACTTTTGTATTGGGAAAGTCATCTCCGGTGAACTTTTGTATTAGGAAAGTCATGCCCGGTGAATTTTGTATTGGGAAAGTCATGCCCGGTCAACTTTTGTATTGGGAAAGTCATGCCCGGTGAAGTTTTGTACTGGGAAAGTCATGCCCGGTGAACTTTTGTATTGGGAAAGTCATGCCCGGTGAACTTTTGTATTGGGAAAGTCGTGCCAGGTCAACTTTTGTATTGGGAAAGTCATGCCCGGTGAACTTTTGTATTGGGAAAATCATGCCCGGTGAACTTTTGTATGGGAAAAGTCATCTCCGGTGAACTTTTGTATAAGGAAAGTCATGCCCGGTGAATTTTGTATTGGGAAAGTCATGCCCGGTGAACTTTTGTATTGGGAAAGTCATGCCCGGTGAACTTTTGTATTGGGACAGTCATCTCCGGTGAACTTTTGTATTAGGAAAGTCATGCCCGGTGAATTTTGTATTGGGAAAGTCATGCCCGGTGAACTTTTGTATTGGGAAAGTCATGCCCGGTGAACTTTTGTATTGGGAAAGTCATGCCCGGTGAACTTTTGTATTGGGAAAGTCATGCCCGATGAACTTTTGTATTGGAAAAGTCATGCCCGGTGAACTTTTGTATTGGGAAAGTCATGCCCGATGAAGTTTTGTATTGGAAAAGTCATGCCCGGTGAACTTTTGTATTGGGAAAGTCATGCCCGGTGAACTTTTGTATTGGGAAAGTCATGCCCGGTGAACTTTTGTATTGGGAAAGTCATGCCCGGTGAACTTTTGTATTGGGAAAGTCATGCCCGGTGAACTTTTGTATTGGGAAAGTCATGCCCGGTGAACTTTTGTATTGGGAAAGTCATGCCCGGTGAACTTTTGTATTGGGAAAGTCATGCCCGGTGAACTTTTGTATTGGGAAAGTCATCTCCGGTGAACTTTTGTATTGGGAAAGTCATGCCCGGTGAACTTTTGCATGGGAAAAGTCATGCCCGGTGAACTTTTGTATTGGGAAAGTCATGCCCGGTGAACTTTTGTATTGGGAAAGTCATGCCCGGTGAACTTTTGTATTGGGAAAGTCATGCCCGGTCAACTTTTGTATTGGGAAAGTCATGCCCGGTCAACTTTTGTATGGGAAAAGTCATGCCCGGTGAACTTTTGTATTGGGAAAGTCATGCCCGGTGAACTTTTGTATTGGGAAAGTCATCTCCGGTGAACTTTTGTATTGGGAAAGTCATGCCCGGTGAACTTTTGTATTGGGAAAGTCATGCCCGGTGAACTTTTGTATTGGGAAAGTCATGCCCGGTGAACTTTTGTATTGGGAAAGTCATGCCCGATGAACTTTTGTATTGGAAAAGTCATGCCCGGTGAACTTTTGTATTGGGAAAGTCATGCCCGATGAACTTTTGTATTGGAAAAGTCATGCCCGGTGAACTTTTGTATTGGGAAAGTCATGCCCGGTGAACTTTTGTATTGGGAAAGTCATGCCCGGTGAACTTTTGTATTGGGAAAGTCATGCCCGGTGAACTTTTGTATTGGGAAAGTCATGCCCGGTGAACTTTTGTATTGGGAAAGTCATGCCCGGTGAACTTTTGTATTGGGAAAGTCATGCCCGGTGAACTTTTGTATTGGGAAAGTCATGCTCGGTGAACTTTTGTATTGGGAAAGTCATCTCCGGTGAACTTTTGTATTGGGAAAGTCATGCCCGGTCAACTTTTGTATTGGGAAAGTCATGCCCGGTGAACTTTTGTATGGGAAAAGTCATGCCCGGTGAACTTTTGTATTGGGAAAGTCATCTCCGGTGAACTTTTGTATTGGGAAAGTCATGCCCGTCAACTTTTGTATGGAAAAGTCATGCCCGGTGAATTTTTGTATTAGGAAAGTCATGCCCGGTGAACTTTTGTGTTGGGAAAGCCATGCCCGGTGAACTTTTGTATTGGGAAAGTCATGCCCGGTGAATTTTGTATTGGGAAAGTCATGCCCGGTGAGTTTTTGTACTGGGAAAGTCATGCCCGGTGAACTTTTGTATTGGGAAAGTCATGCCCGGTGAACTTTTGTACTGGGAAAGTCATGCCCGGTGAACTTTTGTATTGGGAAAGTCATGCCCGGTGAACTTTTGCATGGGAAAAGTCATGTCCGGTGAACTTTTGTATTGGGAAAGTCATGCCCGGTGAACTTTTGTATTGGGAAAGTCATGCCCGGTGAACTTTTGTATTGGGAAAGTCATGCCCGGTCAACTTTTGTATGGGAAAAGTCATGCCCGGTGAACTTTTGTATTGGGAAAGTCATGCCCGGTGAACTTTTGCATGGGAAAAGTCATGCCCGGTGAACTTTTGTATTGGGAAAGTCATGCCCGGTGAACTTTTGTATTGGGAAAGTCATGCCCGGTGAACTTTTGTATTGGGAAAGTCATGCCCGGTGAACTTTTGTATTGGGAAAGTCATGCCCGGTGAACTTTAGTACTGGGAAAGTCATGCCCGGTGAACTTTTGTATGGGAAAAGTCATGCCCGGTGAACTTTTGTATTGGGAAAGTCATGCCCGGTGAACTTTTGTATTGGGAAAGTCATGCCCGGTGAACTTTTGTATTGGGAAAGTCATGCCCGGTGAACTTTTGTATTGGAAAAGTCATGCCCGGTGAACTTTTGTATTGGGAAAGTCATGCCCGGTGAACTTTTGTTTTGGGAAAGTCATGCCCGGTGAACTTTTGTATTGGGAAAGTCATCTCCGGTAAACTTTTGTATTGGGAAATTCATGCCCGGTGAACTTTTGTATTGGGAAAGTCATGCCCGGTGAACTTTTGTATTGGGAAAGTCATGGCCGGTGAACTTTTGTATTGGAAAAGTCATGCCCGGTGAACTTTTGTTTTGGGAAAGTCATGCCCGGTGAACTTTTGTATTGGGAAAGTCATCTCCGGTGAACTTTTGTATTAGGAAAGTCATGCCCGGTGAATTTTGTATTGGGAAAGTCATGCCCGGTCAACTTTTGTATTGGGAAAGTCATGCCCGGTGAAGTTTTGTACTGGGAAAGTCATGCCCGGTGAACTTTTGTATTGGGAAAGTCATGCCCGGTGAATTTTGTATTGGGAAAGTCATGCCCGGTGAACTTTTGTATTGGGAAAGTCATCTCCGGTGAACTTTTGTATTAGGAAAGTCATGCCCGGTGAATTTTGTATTGGGAAAGTCATGCCCGGTCAACTTTTGTATTGGGAAAGTCATGCCCGGTGAAGTTTTGTACTGGGAAAGTCATGCCCGGTGAACTTTTGTATTGGAAAAGTCATGCCCGGTGAATTTTGTATTGGGAAAGTCATGCCCGGTGAACTTTTGTATTGGGAAAGTCATCTCCGGTGAACTTTTGTGTTAGGAAAGTCATGCCCGGTGAATTTTGTATTGGGAAAGTCATGCCCGGTGAACTTTTGTATTGGGAAAGTCATGCCCGGTGAACTTTTGTATTGGGAAAGTCATGCCCGGTGAACTTTTGTATTGGAAAAGTCATGCCCGGTGAACTTTTGTATTGGGAAAGTCATGCCCGGTGAACTTTTGTATTGGAAAAGTCATGCCCGGTGAACTTTTGTATTTAGAAAGTCATGCCCGGTGAACTTTTGTATTGGGAAAGTCATGCCCGGTGAACTTTTGTATTGGGAAAGTCATGCCCGGTGAACTTTTGTATTGGGAAAGTCATGCCCGGTGAACTTTTGTATTGGGAAAGTCATTCCCGGTGAACTTTTGTGTTGGGAAATCCATGCCCGGTAAACTTTTGTATTGGGAAAGTCATGCCCGGTCAACTTTTGTATTGGGAAAGTCATGCCCGGTCAACTTTTGTATTGGGAAAGTCATGCCCGGTGAACTTTTGTATTGGGAAAGTCATGCCCGGTGAACTTTTGTATTGGGAAAGTCATGCCCGGTGAATTTTGTATTGGGAAAGTCATGCCCGGTGAACTTTTGTATTGGGAAAGTCATGCCCGGTGAACTTTTGTATTGGGACAGTCATCTTCGGTGAACTTTTGTATTAGGAAAGTCATGCCCGGTGAATTTTGTATTGGGAAAGTCATGCCCGGTGAACTTTTGTATTGGGAAAGTCATGCCCGGTGAATTTTTGTATTGGGAAAGTCATGCCCGGTGAACTTTTGTATTGGGAAAGTCATGCCCGATGAACTTTTGTATAGGAAAAGTCATGCCCGGTGAACTTTTGTATTGGGAAAGTCATGCCCGGTGAACTTTTGTATTGGGAAAGTCATGCCCGGTGAACTTTTGTATTGGGAAAGTCATGCCCGGTGAACTTTTGTATTGGGAAAGTCATGCCCGGTGAACTTTTGTATTGGGAAAGTCATGCCCGGTGAACTTTTGTATTGGGAAAGTCATGCCCGGTGAACTTTTGTATTGGGAAAGTCATGCCCGGTGAACTTTTGTGTTGGGAAATCCATGCCCGGTGAACTTTTGTATTGGGAAAGTCATGCCCGGTGAACTTTTGTATTGGGAAAGTCATGCCCGGTGAACTTTTGTATTGGGAAAGTCGTGCCCGGTGAACTTTTGTATTGGGAAAGTCATGCCCGGTGAACTTTTGTACTGGGAAAGTCATGCCCGGTGAACTTTTGTACTGGGAAAGTCATGCCCGGTGAACTTTTGTATGGGAAAAGTCATCTCCGGTGAACTTTTGTATTAGAAAAGTCATGCCCGGTGAATTTTGTATTGGGAAAGTCATGCCCGGTGAACTTTTGTATTGGGAAAGTCATGCCCGGTGAACTTTTGTATTGGGAAAGTCATGCCCGGTCAACTTTTGTATTGGGAAAGTCATGCCCGGTGAACTTTTGTACTGGGAAAGTCATGCCCGGTGAACTTTTGTATTGGGAAAGTCATGCCCGGTGAACTTTTGTATTGGGAAAGTCATGCCCGGTGAACTTTTGTATTGGAAATGTCATGCCCGGTGAACTTTTGTATTGGAAAAGTCATGCCCGGTGAACTTTTGTATTGGGAAAGTCATGCCCGGTGAACTTTTGTATTGGGAAAGTCATGCCCGGTGAACTTTTGTATTGGGAAAGTCATGCCCGGTGAACTTTTGTGTTGGTAAAGCCATGCCCGGTGAACTTTTGTATTGGAAAAGTCATGCCCGGTCAAGTTTTGTACTGGGAAAGTCATGCCCGGTGAACTTTTGTATTGGGAAAGTCATGCCCGGTGAACTTTTGTACTGGGAAAGTCATGCCCGGTGAACTTTTGTACTGGGAAAGTCATGCCCGGTGAACTTTTGTATGGGAAAAGTCATGCCCGGTGAACTTTTGTATTGGGAAAGTCATGCCCGGTGAAATTTTGTACTGGGAAAGTCATGCCCGGTGAACTTTTGTATTGGGAAAGTCATGCCCGGTGAATTTTGTATTGGGAAAGTCATGCCCGGTGTAACGAACCACCTCACGCGGGCCCTACTTCCTCCGGAAGTGGCTACCTCCTTGCCCCGGCCGTGCTCAGTCTTGGGGCAGTTCTTTTCCTTCAGAAGTAGGCTCGGTTTCGTTATCATAAAAGTAAAATAAGGTAGCTCTTATAGAAGAAGGAATAGATATGGAAATGATAGTGGAAACTGGGAAAAGTTAAGTGGGAATAAAAGAAAACGATGATGATGCTACTTTAGATGCAGTGACAGATGTTATTCCACCGCTTCAGCATACCCACCCTACCGTGCTGAAATATATGTTCTCAGCCCTAAAACACCTCTTTACTTAAACACCTTTACCTTTCGCAAATGAAAAATGACCAC
The DNA here is from genome assembly GCF_047663935.1 of Musca autumnalis. Taxonomy (NCBI): domain Eukaryota; kingdom Metazoa; phylum Arthropoda; class Insecta; order Diptera; family Muscidae; genus Musca; species Musca autumnalis. Next base: position 21,511 of record NW_027412329.1, read on the forward strand.
TTAACAGTTCATAGTGTTTATATTTAAAACTCGAGTAAACAATAGCGAATATTAAAAGTAGATTTCATATAAAATTGAGAAATTATGTGATAAAAGTACAAAAGTGTATCCTTGCAAAGGATCAATGTATTGGTTATTATCTCTATATATGTGAAATATGTGATTGATGTATGATTATTAATGTCAAGAGAAAATTGTATTATTTAAGTTTAAGAGATAAGAGCTAAGTCAAACATAAAGTAAAATAGGTAAAACTCACCAATTAAATCTCGCGTTGTCATCAGGCCTGTTGACTTAGTTGATTCATGCTGAATCTGCGGCTGTTTTTTTATACAAAAGATTTACGTTTGCTTAGCTCACAATTAAATGGAAACTAAAATGTGTGAAAACTAATTTAAGTACTAAATTCACAACAGGAATTCCAAGGTCCTGCGGATCAATTTGATAGGATATTGAGCTTTGGAGCCTTTGATTTCATAATAAATCTTGGTAATGGTTAGTTATATGGGGAGAACATTCGAATTTCAATATGGTTTCAAAGAATGCTCTCCATCTTGAGTCACTATTTGGGAAAGTTTGGTTCCCGCTTCAGCGGCAATCGCCTTAATAGATTAATTCCTCTTGTTGCCTCTGGTTCTATTCACTAATTATAAATCTTGATTCACTAATTATATCGTTAAATCCGTATTTTACATTTGATATTTGATGTTATATCTTCCAAATTTTTGTAGACTTAAAATTGGCGTAAATCAGGGCGTCAAGGATACTTTCGTAGCAGAACAGAACTTGGAGGATTTGATATATTTGTTGGTCCTTTTATACGCCGATTCCCCCAAGAATCGGCAGTCTAATAATAACAAATATTTATGTATATGAAATGCGCGAATATATTTCATACCAGCAAAAGTCCTTACCCAAACTGTGAATATAAGTCCTTATTCCACGAAATAATTAAATGTCCTTGGATATCCTTCGTATTCAAAAGGAGAGGATATAATAGTTTTTTTTTTTTTTAATCCCTTTTTCAAATATTCTGGCACGTCTTGACTGTGTAACTTTTCGAATTGAAATGATTTTCAATATTTTCTGTACAACATCGTTTGAATAAAGTATTGAAATTTTCTAGTTTAAATTTCAAAGCCTACAATTTTATATTTTCTACAGTAATTTTTTTTTTTTGTTTAACCTTCGGTTACAAACTATACCACGCTTACAAAAAAAAAACAAAACAAAAAAAAAAAATGTTTTACTACGTCCAAATGTCTTTCAAGTGGTAAACCGCAATCTTACCACTTTCACAATCTTGTAACTCGTAATTTACTTTCCCTATTTTTCGCAGAACTTTAGCTTTAATGCCAATGGGTGCTAATTTTGCACTAAAATAATTCAAATGTGAACTTTGTACGAAATTGCGTCGTATGACCTCTTGTCCAACTTTTACTTCTCTATTCCTTGCTCTGGCATTATATATTTTCATATTCTTTTCGTATGCAACCTTCATCTTCTCCTGTATCTTATCCCGCAATACAGTAAATTTATCTTCTCGTTGAAGTTCTATGTCGTTTTCTTCCAGCGCTTGTAGTTTCCTCAATAGTTTAAAGTCTTGGCCATGTGTAATCATTTGCTGTCCAAACACAATTTGATATGGCGTTTTTCCCGTTGCCTGGTGTATGGTGTTCCTAAGGGCACAATTAATACTTGGAAGATATATATCCCATTGTCTGTGGTCCTCCTTTACGTATGATCGAAGAGCAGCGTTCACACTTCTATTCACACGTTCGCTTGCGTTAGCCTGAGGACTGTGAACGGCCGTATACATATGCTGCACACCAAATTCGGACAGAAATTTGTCGAATTCCTTACTTTTAAATTGAGTGCCGTTGTCGGAAACGAGAACCTCTGGTACCCCATAGCATGTGAATATTTCCTCTTTTAAATATGTAATAATGGGCTTCGCTACCAACTTCTTCAAAGGTTTCAGAAACGTAAATTTTGAGAAATGGTCTAGAATGATCAAAATACCTATATAACCACCTCGTGTACGAGGGAATGGACCAATAATGTCGACATAGAGTCTTTGGAATGGTCTCTGCGTTATTACCATGTTACCCATTGGAGGTCGTAATGTCATAGCAGGAGCTTTTGATGTTTTGCATACATCACATTTATTTATATATTTCTTTACATCGGTCACTAGCTTAGGCCAATAGAAATACCTCCTAATTACCTCAATTGTCTTGGTAATACCACAATGCGAAGTGTTTGGCATATCATGAGCAGAATAAATAATATCAGCCCGTAATTTTGATGGCACCACCTACTTCCAAGGGCTCTGATCATCTTCATCCGTACTAGAAAACTTCGTCCTTCTATAAATCAATTTGCCTTCAACCCTAAAATCAGGATGACCAGAATTCTCCACATCTACCCTCAATTTGGAATATTCTTCTTCATTGAAAGCATCTGAATCTAGATTTATTTTAGATTTAACTTCGATTTCGGAAACATTGCCTTCTACTTCAAAGCTTCGAGACAAAGCGTCGGGTACCACGTTGTCCTTTCCCCGTCTGTGTTCGATTGTGAAATTGAAACTTTGTAATTTCAACGCCCATCTGGCTAATCTACCCGATAAGTCACTTTGCTTCATAAGCCATTTGAGACTGGCATGGTCTGTGACTACCTTAAATTCATGGCCCTCTATATAAGCTCTGAACTTTTTAATTGCTAGAACTACGGCTAAACACTCTAGCTCTGTTGTTGTGTAGTTCCTTTGCGCTTTATTGAGTTTTTGCGACATATAAGCTATAGGCCTTTCGTTACCATAGCAGTCCTCCTGAGCCAACACTGCTCCAACGCCAACGGTACTTGCGTCACATTGCAATATGAACGGCTTACTAAAGTTGGGATGGATCAAGACTGGAGCCTGGCACAGCTTGGATTTTAGATCATCGAACGATTTCTGCGCATTATCGCTCCACTGGAAAGGTCTCTTCTTTGACAGCAACTCCGTTAAGGGAAATGTTAGCGTTGAAAAGTCGGCAATGAAACGCCGGTACCAACCGATCATTCCTAAAAATTGACGTAATACACGAACTGAAGTTGGAGTTGGAAAGTCAACAATCGCTTTCACCTTATCCGAATCTACACTCAAAGAGCCTTCTCCTACAATGTATCCTAAATACTTTACATGTTTCAAAGCGAAACTACTTTTCTTCACATTAATAGTGAGTCCCGCCTTTCGGAACTGCTTAGCTACTTCTTGAAGGTGCTGTAAATGCTCGTCAAAACTTTCCGACATTATCAGTAAATCGTCAAGATAAACGAAGATGTGTGTTTTCATGTTATATGGAATTACTTGATCCATAAGCCGACACAATGTTTGTGGTGCATTGCACAACCCGAATGGCATTCTTGTAAATTGATATAGTGGCCTGTTGGGAATAGTGAATGCTGTTTTTGGTTTGGATGACTCATCTAATTTGATTTGCCAAAATGCATCTTTAAGATCCACTTTGGAAATAAATTTCACAGATGGCAATCTTGACAAAATACCCTCTATATTTGGGATTGGATATGAGTCCTTAATGGTGACCGCGTTGAGTTTCCGGCTATCTACACAGAATCGAACTTTGTCGGGTTTAACTATTAAAACTCCCGGTGACGACCATGGTGACTGGGGACACTCTTCAATCACTCCGAGAGACAACATCCTGTCGATCTCTTCACATAGGATCTTTTCCTTTGCAGGAGAAATCGGGTAATATCTCTGCTTAATCGGCTTTGAATCCCCTGTATCGATTGAATGTTCAACCAAGTAGGTACACCCCAAGCCTTCACGCTCTGAACTTGGGAACAATTCGACAACCATGTCCAATTTCCGTTTCTGTTCTGGGGACAACTCTATAAATTCCTCACCAGAACTAGTCTTAACCACCTCGCCAATTTCACCATACATGGATATCGAAATATTAAATTTCTTCCAAAAATCGATTCCACATATTATGTCTTGTTTTATAGACGGGATAACTAAGAATTCAAAATTATACTCTCGATCGTGATATGCAAATTTAATCTTAGCTATGCCCGATATTTTCTGTGTCTGACCATCGGCCGTCCTAACGTTTCCATAACATTTCATAAACTCTGGTAACTGTTGAATTTTATTACTTAGTTCTCCTCCGATAACGCTTTTGTTAGCCCCACTATCTAGTAAAGCAAAATATAATTTGTCATATACGGTAATCGGGATATATGGTCTAGTATCGTTATTCTTTGTAATTATGGAGGCTATCGTGTATTTTCTAAACAATTTCAATCTTTTCCAAAAATTTTGTATTCGCAAAGAACTACGTCTTTGTTTCGAATTTTTAAATGAATGAGTAAGACCGTTTGTTGTACTACTTGATGAGATGTTTATAATCCGATCTGAATTTTGAGTTAGTAATTTATCGGATTGACTAGGTAATAATACTACTTCATCGAGTGTGTCTTTGGATGTCCACTCTTCTTTTGAGGGACACCCCTTTTTACGTTTCCCGGATTTTTGCATTTTGGGCAAGTAGGCCGATAAGTATTAGCCTGTCCACAACCATAACAGAATATAGTTCGGTCTTTTAAACAATTCTTATACGTGTGTCCATTCTCACGACAATTCCAACATAAAACATCTAAGTGAATCTCCATCACATCTGTGTCTTCTGGTTCGCTATTAATTTCATTATCATCTACTTCGGCCACTTGAACCTTGTCTCGATAACGGCTCCATTTATGCGTAGTTTGCAGCTCCTTAACAAACTTTTCGTGTCTCCTCACAGTTTTCCGAAGTTGTGCAACGCTCGTTATTTCTAAATGTAACAACTCGTGCCTTATTTCCGTTCTGAGATTGCGAATCATGGTTTCGCATAATTCCTCATCTGTCATAGGCACTCGAAGCCGATCAGCTAATGTCATTATGGAATCATGAAATTCGTCGAAAGTCTCCCCATTTCGCTGCTTCCTACGACGAATATCATCCTTTAAGTCATAATCATTGAAACATTCTTTATACTGGATCTTTAATGAAGCACATAGACCGGCCCATTCTACCGCCTCATTTTGACGATGGTATCTCCAATACCATTCAAGTGCTTTGCCTTCAAACAGTATATGTATATATCTGCATAACAATTCAAAATTGCCAGCAAGGGTATTGGTGGTCATAATGTTCACTCTGTAAATAAATTCCTCTACTGGAATGTCCTTATTATAACCCGAGAAAGACAATTTCCAATTACGAATTGTATTCATTACTTTATCGGGATTATTTTGTAAAATATCCGCATTTCGGTCCGATCCAGAACTATTTACTGGAGTTATAATTTCTCTTTGTTCGGAAGCATTACCATTCACATGGATCCCCTGTACTAATCTCCCTACTTCATTTGCAATTGTGGATGTTATTTCGTTTCGCATTTCAGAAACAGATTCTGAGACTATCAACCGAATTCTTCGTTCATCCACCCTATTTGTCCTTTCAATACTGGTAGAAAGGTTCCTAGACCGATCCAATTCTAAATTTCTCCTCCTAGATCTATTTCTATGTGACATCCCAGGTGAACTAGTATCATCTTCTAATACAAAAGATGCATTTGCTGACACATCATTATTTGCATTTCTGTTGGCACTACGAGTAACCGGCATTATGTATATGTATGTATATACGTGACTATATAAAATTCGGATTCAATATACAATTATAATCAAACTAAACATCACCAGGGCAAAAACAGAAATTATATAGAAAGTTGATATAATACTCAATAATATTCAGTTGCTACTCGGATAAAAGTATTTTAGTAGAGGTGTTATTCTTTAGTAACATCATCAAGTCAAAAATTGAATTGTGCTTCAGATCATAGGGTATATCCCAGGTTCAGACCCCAAGAACATAAATCCACTATAATCTAGAGCACACTGATATATATCCCCGAACTACTGCAATGGTAATGAAACAACATATAATCATTTCGAAAAGTCCTATTTGCGATAGTTCAAAGATGGAAAAACAGAAAAGAGGGAGAAAGAAAGAAAGAGACAAAAAGAGAGAGAGAGAGAGAGAAGGAAATGACCCCTCAAACTATTGCAGCGGTAATTAAACGATTTAAACCAATTAATTAAATCCTTTCTACACTAGTTTAAAGAAGTTAAAAAAAAAGAGTAGAAAATCTTCCAAAAGGAATTTGGTACGAAATTCGCAATGGCTAAGATCGTAAGTCCGAAACTCGTTTAAAAGATTTTATAAACTGTTAATATGGGACCAGCATTAAGGTGTTAAATAACTGTTCAATTAATTTCGCCGGATAACGGCTAGTTGCTGGCCCCACGTTGGGCGCCATTTAATTTATGTAACGAACCACCTCACGCGGGCCCTACTTCCTCCGGAAGTGGCTACCTCCTTGCCCCGGCCGTGCTCAGTCTTGGGGCAGTTCTTTTCCTTCAGAAGTAGGCTCGGTTTCGTTATCATAAAAGTAAAATAAGGTAGCTCTTATAGAAGAAGGAATAGATATGGAAATGATAGTGGAAACTGGGAAAAGTTAAGTGGGAATAAAAGAAAACGATGATGATGCTACTTTAGATGCAGTGACAGATGTTATTCCACCGCTTCAGCATACCCACCCTACCGTGCTGAAATATATGTTCTCAGCCCTAAAACACCTCTTTACTTAAACACCTTTACCTTTCGCAAATGAAAAATGACCACTTAACAGTTCATAGTGTTTATATTTAAAACTCGAGTAAACAATAGCGAATATTAAAAGTAGATTTCATATAAAATTGAGAAATTATGTGATAAAAGTACAAAAGTGTATCCTTGCAAAGGATCAATGTATTGGTTATTATCTCTATATATGTGAAATATGTGATTGATGTATGATTATTAATGTCAAGAGAAAATTGTATTATTTAAGTTTAAGAGATAAGAGCTAAGTCAAACATAAAGTAAAATAGGTAAAACTCACCAATTAAATCTCGCGTTGTCATCAGGCCTGTTGACTTAGTTGATTCATGCTGAATCTGCGGCTGTTTTTTTATACAAAAGATTTACGTTTGCTTAGCTCACAATTAAATGGAAACTAAAATGTGTGAAAACTAATTTAAGTACTAAATTCACAACAGGAATTCCAAGGTCCTGCGGATCAATTTGATAGGATATTGAGCTTTGGAGCCTTTGATTTCATAATAAATCTTGGTAATGGTTAGTTATATGGGGAGAACATTCGAATTTCAATATGGTTTCAAAGAATGCTCTCCATCTTGAGTCACTATTTGGGAAAGTTTGGTTCCCGCTTCAGCGGCAATCGCCTTAATAGATTAATTCCTCTTGTTGCCTCTGGTTCTATTCACTAATTATAAATCTTGATTCACTAATTATATCGTTAAATCCGTATTTTATATTTGATATTTGATGTTATATCTTCCAAATTTTTGTAGACTTAAAATTGGCGTAAATCAGGGCGTCAAGGATACTTTCGTAGCAGAACAGAACTTGGAGGATTTGATATATTTGTTGGTCCTTTTATACGCCGATTCCCCCAAGAATCGGCAGTCTAATAATAACAAATATTTATGTATATGAAATGCGCGAATATATTTCATACCAGCAAAAGTCCTTACCCAAACTGTGAATATAAGTCCTTATTCCACGAAATAATTAAATGTCCTTGGATATCCTTCGTATTCAAAAGGAAAGGATATAATAGTTTTTTTTTTTTTAATCCCTTTTTCAAATATTCTGGCACGTCTTGACTGTGTAACTTTTCGAATTGAAATGATTTTCAATATTTTCTGTACAACATCGTTTGAATAAAGTATTGAAATTTTCTAGTTTAAATTTCAAAGCCTACAATTTTATATTTTCTACAGTAAATTTTTTTTTTGTTTAACCTTCGGTTACACCGGTGAACTTTTGTATTGGGAAAGTCATGCCCGGTGAATTTTTGTATTGGGAAAGTCATGCCCGGTGAACTTTTGTACTGGGAAAGTCATGCCCGGTGAACTTTTGTATTAGGAAAGTCATGCCGGTGAATTTTGTATTGGGAAAGTCATGCCCGGTGAACTTTTGTATTGGGAAAGTCATGCCCGGTGAACTTTTGTGTTGGGAAAGCCATGCCCGGTGAACTTTTGTATTGGAAAAGTCATGCCCGGTGAACTTTTGTATTGGGAAAGTCATGCCCGGTGAACTTTTGTATTGGGAAAGTCATGCCCGGTGAACTTTTGTATTGGGAAAGTCATCTCCGGTGAACTTTTGTATTGGGAAAGTCATGCCCGGTCATCTTTTGTATGGGAAAGTCATGCCCGGTGAACTTTTGTATTGGGAAAATCATGCCCGGTGAACTTTTGTGTTGGGAAAGCCATGCCCGGTGAACTTTTGTATTGGGAAAGTCATGCCCGGTGAACTTTTGTATTGGGAAAGTCATGCCCGGTGAACTTTTGTATTGGGAAAGTCATGCCCGGTGAACTTTTGTGTTGGGAAAGCCATGCCCGGTGAACTTTTGTATTGGAAAAGTCATGCCCGGTGAACTTTTGTGTTGGGAAAGCCATGCCCGGTGAACTTTTGTATTGGAAAAGTCATGCCCGGTGAACTTTTGTATTGGGAAAGTCATGCCCGGTGAACTTTTGTATTGGGAAAGTCATCTCCGGTGAACTTTTGTATTAGGAAAGTCATGCCCGGTGAATTTTGTATTGGGAAAGTCATGCCCGGTGAACTTTTGTATTGGGAAAGTCATGCCCGGTGAACTTTTGTATTGGAAAAGTCATGCCCGGTGAACTTTTGTATTGGGAAAGTCATGCCCGGTGAACTTTTGTATTGGGAAAGTCATGCCCGGTCAACTTTTGTACTGGGAATGTCATGCCCGGTGAACTTTTGTATTGGGAAAGTCATGCCCGGTGAACTTTTGTATTGGGAAAGTCATGCCCGGTCAAGTTTTGTACTGGGAAAGTCATGCCCGGTGAACTTTTGTATTGGGAAAGTCATGCCCGGTGAACTTTTGTACTGGGAAAGTCATGCCCGGTGAACTTTTGTACTGGGAAAGTCATGCCCGGTGAACTTTTGTATGGGAAAAGTCATGCCCGGTGAACTTTTGTATTGGGAAAGTCATGCCCGGTGAACTTTTGTATTGGGAAAGTCATCTCCGGTGAACTTTTGTATTAGGAAAGTCATGCCCGGTGAATTTTGTATTGGGAAAGTCATGCCCGGTGAACTTTTGTATTGGGAAAGTCATGCCCGGTGAATTTTTGTATTGGGAAAGTCATGCCCGGTGAACTTTTGTATTGGAAAAGTCATGCCCGGTGAACTTTTGTATTGGGAAAGTCATGCCCGATGAACTTTTGTATAGGAAAAGTCATGCCCGGTGAACTTTTGTATTGGGAAAGTCATGCCCGGTGAACTTTTGTATTGGGAAAGTCATGCCCGGTGAACTTTTGTATTGGGAAAGTCATGCCCGGTGAACTTTTGTATTGGGAAAGTCATGCCCGGTGAACTTTTGTATTGGGAAAGTCATGCCCGGTGAACTTTTGTATTGGGAAAGTCATGCCCGGTGAACTTTTGTATTGGGAAAGTCATGCCCGGTGAACTTTTGTGTTGGGAAATCCATGCCCGGTGAACTTTTGTATTGGGAAAGTCATGCCCGGTGAACTTTTGTATTGGGAAAGTCATGCCCGGTGAACTTTTGTATTGGGAAAGTCGTGCCCGGTGAACTTTTGTATTGGGAAAGTCATGCCCGGTGAACTTTTGTACTGGGAAAGTCATGCCCGGTGAACTTTTGTACTGGGAAAGTCATGCCCGGTGAACTTTTGTATGGGAAAAGTCATCTCCGGTGAACTTTTGTATTAGAAAAGTCATGCCCGGTGAATTTTGTATTGGGAAAGTCATGCCCGGTGAACTTTTGTATTGGGAAAGTCATGCCCGGTGAACTTTTGTATTGGGAAAGTCATGCCCGGTCAACTTTTGTATTGGGAAGTCATGCCCGGTGAACTTTTGTACTGGGAAAGTCATGCCCGGTGAACTTTTGTATTGGGAAAGTCATGCCCGGTGAACTTTTGTATTGGGAAAGTCATGCCCGGTGAACTTTTGTATTGGAAATGTCATGCCCGGTGAACTTTTGTATTGGAAAAGTCATGCCCGGTGAACTTTTGTATTGGGAAAGCCATGCCCGGTGAACTTTTGTATTGGGAAAGTCATGCCCGGTGAACTTTTGTATTGGGAAAGTCATGCCCGGTGAACTTTTGTGTTGGTAAAGCCATGCCCGGTCAACTTTTGTATTGGAAAAGTCATGCCGGTCAAGTTTTGTGTTGGTAAAGCCATGCCCGGTGAACTTTTGTATTGGAAAAGTCATGCCCGGTCAAGTTTTGTACTGGGAAAGTCATGCCCGGTGAACTTTTGTATTGGGAAAGTCATGCCCGGTGAACTTTTGTACTGGGAAAGTCATGCCCGGTGAACTTTTGTACTGGGAAAGTCATGCCCGGTGAACTTTTGTATGGGAAAAGTCATGCCCGGTGAACTTTTGTATTGGGAAAGTCATGCCCGGTGAACTTTTGTATTGGGAAAGTCATGCCCGGTGAACTTTTGTATTGGGAAAGTCATGCCCGTTGAACTTTTGTATTGGAAAAGTCATGCCCGGTGAACTTTTGTATTGGAAAAGTCATGCCCGGTGAACTTTTGTATTGGGAAAGTCATGCCCGGTGAACTTTTGTATTGGGAAAGTCATGCCCGGTGAACTTTTGTGTTGGTAAAGCCATGCCCGGTGAACTTTTGTATTGGAAAAGTCATGCCCGGTCAAGTTTTGTACTGGGAAAGTCATGCCCGTTGAACTTTTGTATTGGAAAAGTCATGCCCGGTGAACTTTTGTATTGGAAAAGTCATGCCCGGTGAACTTTTGTATTGGGAAAGTCATGCCCGGTGAACTTTTGTATTGGGAAAGTCATGCCCGGTGAACTTTTGTACTGAGAAAGTCATGCCCGGTGAACTTTTGTACTGGGAAAGTCATGCCCGGTGAACTTTTGTATGGGAAAAGTCATCTCCGGTGAACTTTTGTATTAGGAAAGTCATGCCCGGTGAATTTTGTATTGGGAAAGTCATGCCCGGTGAACTTTTGTATTGGGAAAGTCATGCCCGGTGAACTTTTGTATTGGGAAAGTCATGCCCGGTGAACTTTTGTATTGGGAAAGTCATGCCCGGTCAACTTTTGTATTGGGAAAGTCATGCCCGGTGAACTTTTGTACTGGGAAAGTCATGCCCGGTGAACTTTTGTATTGGGAAAGTCATGCCCGGTGAACTTTTGTATTGGGAAAGTCATGCCCGGTGAACTTTTGTATTGGAAATGTCATGCCCGGTGAACTTTTGTATTGGAAAAGTCATGCCCGGTGAACTTTTGTATTGGGAAAGTCATGCCCGGTGAACTTTTGTATTGGGAAAGTCATGCCCGGTGAACTTTTGTATTGGGAAAGTCATGCCGGGTGAACTTTTGTGTTGGTAAAGCCATGCCCGGTGAACTTTTGTATTGGAAAAGTCATGCCCGGTCAAGTTTTGTGTTGGTAAAGCCATGCCCGGTGAACTTTTGTATTGGAAAAGTCATGCCCGGTCAAGTTTTGTACTGGGATAGTCATGCCCGGTGAACTTTTGTATTGGGAAAGTCATGCCCGGTGAACTTTTGAACTGGGAAAGTCATGCCCGGTGAACTTTTGTACTGGGAAAGTCATGCCCGGTGAACTTTTGTATGGGAAAAGTCATGCCCGGTGAACTTTTGTATTGGGAAAGTCATGCCCGGTGAACTTTTGTATTGGGAAAGTCATGCCCGGTGAACTTTTGTATTGGGAAAGTCATGCCCGTTGAACTTTTGTATTGGAAAAGTCATGCCCGGTGAACTTTTGTATTGGAAAAGTCATGCCCGGTGAACTTTTGTATTGGGAAAGTCATGCCCGGTGAACTTTTGTATTGGGAAAGTCATGCCCGGTGAACTTTTGTGTTGGTAAAGCCATGCCCGGTGAACTTTTGTATTGGAAAAGTCATGCCCGGTCAAGTTTTGTACTGGGAAAGTCATGCCCGGTGAACTTTTGTATTGGGAAAGTCATGCCCGGTGAACTTTTGTACTGAGAAAGTCATGCCCGGTGAACTTTTGTACTGGGAAAGTCATGCCCGGTGAACTTTTGTATGGGAAAAGTCATCTCCGGTGAACTTTTGTATTAGGAAAGTCATGCCCGGTGAATTTTGTATTGGGAAAGTCATGCCCGGTGAACTTTTGTATTGGGAAAGTCATGCCCGGTGAACTTTTGTATTGGGAAAGTTATGCCCGGTGAACTTTTGTATTGGGAAAGTCATGCCCGGTCAACTTTTGTATTGGGAAAGTCATGCCCGGTGAACTTTTGTACTGGGAAAGTCATGCCCGGTGAACTTTTGTATTGGGAAAGTCATGCCCGGTGAACTTTTGTATTGGGAAAGTCATGCCCGGTGAACTTTTGTATTGGAAAAGTCATGCCCGGTGAACTTTTGTATTGGAAAAGTCATGCCCGGTGAACTTTTGTATTGGGAAAGTCATGCCCGGTGAACTTTTGTATTGGGAAAGTCATGCCCGGTGAACTTTTGTATTGGAAAAGTCATGCCCGGTGAACTTTTGTATGGAAAAGTCATGCCCGGTGAACTTTTGTACTGGGAAAGTCATGCCCGGTGAATTTTGTATTGGGAAAGTCATGCCCGGTGAACTTTTGTACTGGGAAAGTCATGCCCGGTGAACTTTTGTATGGGAAAAGTCATGCCCGGTGAATTTTTGTATTGGGAAAGTCATGCCCGTTGAACTTTTGTACTGGGAAAGTCATGCCCGGTGAACTTTTGTATTGGGAAAGTCATGCCCGGTGAACTTTTGTATTGGGAAAGTCATGCCCGGTGAACTTTTGTATTGGGAAAGTCATGCCCGGTGAATTTTGTATTGGGAAAGTACGCCCGGTCAACTTTTGTATTGGGAAAGTCATGCCCGGTCAACTTTTGTACTGGGAAAGTCATGCCCGGTGAACTTTTGTGTTGGGAAAGCCATGCCCGGTGAACTTTTGTATTGGGAAAGTCATGCCCGGTGAACTTTTGTATTGGGAAAGTCATGCCCGGTGAACTTTTGTATTGGGAAAGTCATGCCCGGTGAACTTTTGTATTGGGAAAGTCATGCCCGGTGAACTTTTGTATTGGGAAAGTCATGCCCGGTGAACTTTTGTGTTGGGAAAGCCATGCCCGGTGAACTTTTGTATTGGGAAAGTCATGCCCGGTGAACTTTTGTATTGGGAAAGTCATGCCCGGTGAACTTTTGTATTGGGAAAGTCATGCCCGGTGAACTTTTGTGTTGGGAAAGCCATGCCCGGTGAACTTTTGTATTGGAAAAGTCATGCCCGGTGAACTTTTGTGTTGGGAAAGCCATGCCCGGTGAACTTTTGTATTGGAAAAGTCATGCCCGGTGAACTTTTGTATTGGAAAAGTCATGCCCGGTGAACTTTTGTATTGGGAAAGTCATGCCCGGTGAACTTTTGTATTGGGAAAGTCATGCCCGGTGAACTTTTGTATTGGAAAAGTCATGCCCGGTGAACTTTTGTATGGGAAAAGTCATGCCCGGTGAACTTTTGTACTGGGAAAGTCATGCCCGGTGAATTTTGTATTGGGAAAGTCATGCCCGGTGAACTTTTGTACTGGGAAAGTCATGCCCGGTGAACTTTTGTATGGGAAAAGTCATGCCCGGTGAATTTTTGTATTGGGAAAGTCATGCCCGTTGAACTTTTGTACTGGGAAAGTCATGCCCGGTGAACTTTTGTATTGGGAAAGTCATGCCCGGTGAACTTTTGTATTGGGAAAGTCATGCCCGGTGAACTTTTGTATTGGGAAAGTCATGCCGGTGAATTTTGTATTGGGAAAGTACGCCCGGTCAACTTTTGTATTGGGAAAGTCATGCCCGGTCAACTTTTGTACTGGGAAAGTCATGCCCGGTGAACTTTTGTGTTGGGAAAGCCATGCCCGGTGAACTTTTGTATTGGGAAAGTCATGCCCGGTGAACTTTTGTATTGGGAAAGTCATGCCCGGTGAACTTTTGTATTGGGAAAGTCATGCCCGGTGAACTTTTGTATTGGGAAAGTCATGCCCGGTGAACTTTTGTGTTGGGAAAGCCATGCCCGGTGAACTTTTGTATTGGGAAAGTCATGCCCGGTGAACTTTTGTATTGGGAAAGTCATGCCCGGTGAACTTTTGTATTGGGAAAGTCATGCCCGGTGAACTTTTGTGTTGGGAAAGCCATGCCCGGTGAACTTTTGTATTGGAAAAGTCATGCCCGGTGAACTTTTGTGTTGGGAAAGCCATGCCCGGTGAACTTTTGTATTGGAAAAGTCATGCCCGGTGAACTTTTGTATTGGGAAAGTCATGCCCGGTGAACTTTTGTATTGGGAAAGTCATGCCCGGTGAACTTTTGTATTGGGAAAGTCATCTCCGGTGAACTTTTGTATTGGGAAAGTCATGCCCGGTCAACTTTTGTATGGGAAAGTCATGCCCGGTGAACTTTTGTATTGGGAAAATCATGCCCGGTGAACTTTTGTGTTGGGAAAGCCATGCCCGGTGAACTTTTGTATTGGGAAAGTCATGCCCGGTGAACTTTTGTATTGGGAAAGTCATGCCCGGTGAACTTTTGTATTGGGAAAGTCATGCCCGGTGAACTTTTGTGTTGAGAAAGCCATGCCCGGTGAACTTTTGTATTGGAAAAGTCATGCCCGGTGAACTTTTGTGTTGGGAAAGCCATGCCCGGTGAACTTTTGTATTGGAAAAGTCATGCCCGGTGAACTTTTGTATTGGGAAAGTCATGCCCGGTGAACTTTTGTATTGGGAAAGTCATCTCCGGTGAACTTTTGTATTAGGAAAGTCATGCCCGCTGAATTTTGTATTGGGAAAGTCATGCCCGGTGAACTTTTGTATTGGGAAAGTCATGCCCGGTGAACTTTTGTATTGGAAAAGTCATGCCCGGTGAACTTTGTATTGGGAAAGTCATGCCCGGTGAACTTTTGTATTGGGAAAGTCATGCCCGGTCAACTTTTGTACTGGGAATGTCATGCCCGGTGAACTTTTGTATTGGGAAAGTCATGCCCGGTGAACTTTTGTATTGGGAAAGTCATGCCCGGTCAACTTTTGTATGGGAAAAGTCATGCCCGGTGAACTTTTGTATTGGGAAAGTCATGCCCGGTGAACTTTTGTATTGGGAAAGTCATGCCCGGTGAACTTTTGTATTGGGAAAGTCATGCCCGGTGAACTTTTGTACTGGGAAAGTCATGCCCGGTGAACTTTTGTACTGGGAAAGTCATGCCCGGTGAACTTTTGTATTGGGAAAGTCATGCCCGGTGAACTTTTGTATTGGGAAAGTCATGCCCGGTGAACTTTTGTATTAGGAAAGTCATGCCCGGTGAATTTTGTATTGGGAAACTCATGCCCGGTGAACTTTTGTATTGGGAAAGTCATGCCCGGTGAACTTTTGTACTGGGAAAGTCATGCCCGGTGAACTTTTGTACTGGGAAAGTCATGCCCGGTGAACTTTTGTATGGGAAAAATCATGCCCGGTGAACTTTTGTATTGGGAAAGTCATGCCCGGTGAACTTTTGTATTGGGGAAAGTCATGCCCGGTGAACTTTTGTATTGGGAAAGTCATGCCCGTTGAACTTTTGTATTGGAAAAGTCATGCCCGGTGAACTTTTGTATGGGAAAAGTCATGCCCGGTGAACTTTTGTACTGGGAAAGTCATGCCCGGTGAACTTTTGTATTGGGAAAGTCATGCCCGGTGAACTTTTGTACTGGGAAAGTCATGCCCGGTGAACTTTTGTATGGGAAAAGTCATGCCCGGTGAATTTTTGTATTGGGAAAGTCATGCCCGGTGAACTTTTGTACTGGGAAAGTCATGCCCGTTGAACTTTTGTACTGGGAAAGTCATGCCCGGTGAACTTTTGTATTGGGAAAGTCATGCCCGGTGAACTTTTGTATTGGGAAAGTCATGCCCGGTGAACTTTTGTATTGGGAAAGTCATGCCCGGTGAACTTTTGTATTAGGAAAGTCATGCCCGGTGAATTTTGTATTGGGAAAGTACGCCCGGTCAACTTTTGTATTGGGAAAGTCATGCCCGGTCAACTTTTGTACTGGGAAAGTCATGCCAGGTGAACTTTTGTATGGGAAAAGACATGCCCGGTGAACTTTTGTATTGGGAAAGTCATGCCCGGTGAACTTTTGTATTGGGAAAGTCATCTCCGGTGAACTTTTGTATTGGGAAAGTCATGCCCGGTCAACTTTTGTATGGGAAAGTCATGCCCGGTGAACTTTTGTATTGGGAAAGTCATGCCCGGTGAACTTTTGTGTTGGGAAAGCCATGCCCGGTGAACTTTTGTATTGGGAAAGTCATGCCCGGTGAACTTTTGTATTGGGAAAGTCATGCCCGGTGAACTTTTGTATTGGGAAAGTCATGCCCGGTGAACTTTTGTGTTGGGAAAGCCATGCCCGGTGAACTTTTGTATTGGAAAAATCATGCCCGGTGAACTTTTGTGTTGGGAAAGCCATGCCCGGTGAACTTTTGTATTGGAAAAGTCATGCCCGGTGAACTTTTGTATTGGGAAAGTCATGCCCGGTGAACTTTTGTATTGGGAAAGTCATGCCCGGTGAACTTTTGTATTGGGAAAGTCATCTCCGGTGAACTTTTGTATTGGGAAAGTCATGCCCGGTCAACTTTTTTATGGGAAAGTCATGCCCGGTGAACTTTTGTATTGGGAAAATCATGCCCGGTGAACTTTTGTGTTGGGAAATCCATGCCCGGTGAACTTTTGTATTGGGAAAGACATGCCCGGTGAACTTTTGTATTGGGAAAGTCATGCCCGGTGAACTTTTGTATTGGGAAAGTCATGCCCGGTGAACTTTTGTGTTGGGAAAGCCATACCCGGTGAACTTTTGTATTGGAAAAGTCATGCCCGGTGAACTTTTGTGTTGGGAAAGCCATGCCCGGTGAACTTTTGTATTGGAAAAGTCATGCCCGGTGAACTTTTGTATTGGGAAAGTCATGCCCGGTGAACTTTTGTATTGGGAAAGTCATTTCCGGTGAACTTTTGTATTAGGAAAGTCATGCCCGGTGAATTTTGTATTGGGAAAGTCATGTCCGGTGAACTTTTGTATTGGGAAAGTCATGCCCGGTGAACTTTTGTATTGGAAAAGTCATGCCCGGTGAACTTTTGTATTGGGAAAGTCATGCCCGGTGAACTTTTGTATTGGGAAAGTCATGCCCGGTCAACTTTTGTACTGGGAATGTCATGCCAGGTGAACTTTTGTATTGGGAAAGTCATGCCCGGTGAACTTTTGTATTGGGAAAGTCATGCCCGGTGAACTTTTGTATTGGGAAAGTCATGCCCGGTGAACTTTTGTACTGGGAAAAGTCATGCCCGGTGAACTTTTGTATTGGGAAAGTCATGCACGGTGAACTTTTGTGTTGGGAAAGCCATGCCCGGTGAACTTTTGTATTGGGAAAGTCATGCCCGGTGAACTTTTGTATTGGGAAAGTCATGCCCGGTGAACTTTTGTATTGGGAAAGTTATGCCCGGTGAACTTTTGTATTGGGAAAGTCATCTCTGGTGAACTTTTGTATTGGTAAAGTCATGCCCGGTGAACTTTTGTATTGGGAAAGTCATGCCCGGTGAACTTTTGTACTGGGAAAGTCATGCCCGGTGAACTTTTGTACTGGGAAAGTCATGCCCGGTGAACTTTTGTATGGGAAAAGTCATGCCCGGTGAACTTTTGTATTGGGAAAGTCATGCCCGGTGAACTTTTGTATTGGGAAAGTCATGCCCGGTGAACTTTTGTATTGGGAAAGTCATGCCCGGTGAACTTTTGTATTGGAAAAGTCATGCCCCGTGAACTTTTGTATGGGAAAAGTCATGCCCGGTGAACTTTTGTACTGGGAAAGTCATGCCCGGTGAATTTTGTATTGGGAAAGTCATGCCCGGGAACTTTTGTATTGGGAAAGTCATGCCCGGTGAACTTTTGTGTTGGGAAAGCCATGCCCGGTGAACTTTTGTATTGGGAAAGTCATGCCCGGTGAACTTTTGTATTGGGAAAGTCATGCCCGGTGAACTTTTGTATTGGGAAAGTCATGCCCGGTGAACTTTTGTGTTGGGAAAGCCATGCCCGGTGAACTTTTGTGTTGGAAAAGTCATGCCCGGTGAACTTTTGTGTTGGGAAAGCCATGCCCGGTGAACTTTTGTATTGGAAAAGTCATGCCCGGTGAACTTTTGTATTGGGAAAGTCATGCCCGGTGAACTTTTGTATTGGGAAAGTCATGCCCGGTGAACTTTTGTATTGGGAAAGTCATCTCCGGTGAACTTTTGTATTGGGAAAGTCATGCCCGGTGAACTTTTGTATTGGGAAAGTCATGCACGGTGAACTTTTGTGTTGGGAAAGCCATGCCCGGTGAACTTTTGTATTGGGAAAGTCATGCCCGGTGAACTTTTGTATTGGGAAAGTCATCTCTGGTGAACTTTTGTATTAGGAAAGTCATGCCCGGTGAACTTTTGTATTGTCAAAGTCATGCCCGGTGAACTTTTGTACTGGAAAAGTCATGCCCCGTGAACTTTTGTACTGGGA